>NW_027365497.1:7500-12500 GCF_046119375.1 Phyllobates terribilis
GGCGTGCGGGGGTGGGCCTATGCGGCGCCACCGTCTGGCTTAGACCTGCCTCCGCCGCGGGGGGTCCTCGACCCACCGGCGGACAGGCACGAGGATTGGGAGAGGGGGGCTGGCCGTCGGGGTCCGCCGCGGCTCTGGCACTAACCCGGCGACGCTGAGGTCACGTGGGTGGTCGTCGGCCTGGCCGTGTCGGCGTCGCCCTCCAGCGTAGTCCCTCTTCCCGCTCGCGCCCGTAACCTCAAAGGGATGCCCGAGCGGCTTTTCTTCCCAGGGCTGCTCCCCGCCCAGGGCGGGAGCGCAGGGGGATCCCAGGTCGGCCTTTCACCGTACTCCCTACCTCTTGGCCCTCGTTCCTTCTCCCGTTCTCCATCTAACCCCTTGGCTCTGGGGTTTCCGCTCTCCCTCTCTCGCTCTCTCTCCTGCTCCCTGGCCGAGCCGCCTGGGAGGACGAGGGTCGAGGGGGAAGGCAACGGTCGGGCTGGGGCACACCGCACGGTGAGAACCCCCTTCGCCTGCCTCCACACCTCTGTCGTCCTCCCCACTGACGTAGGGGCTCGGGAAAAGACTGGAAATCGCGAAGCTCGGCAGTGGCGCGGAGAGGCCACCCACCGCCGCCGCTGTCGCCACCGCCGCGGAGGCCGCCCTTTCGGACACGAGGGGCAGCGCGAGCCTCCGCTGGCCGGGTACGCATCTGGAAGAAAAGGGCCGCCCTCGGAGAAGATCGCTGTGCTTCCCCGCACAGGGAGCGATTCGGACGACGGGCCCCCACGCCTGGCTGGGTGGGCGCCCCGCCGTTCGCCCGTACGGGTCGTCGGACCACTGCCTTCGCTCGGTTCGGGTCAAACTCCCCACGGCTCGGCCACCTCCGCAGACGGGAGGCGAGGCCGGCATGCGCGCCCAAAGATAGGTGTCGGAAGCCCGGGGGTAGAGGAGGAAGGGGACCGCTCACCTTAAGCCAGCGCGGGCTCCAAAGCCCGGGCCGAGCGAGCGGCGCCACCTCCCCACCCGGGAGCGCTGCGCCAGATCGATCGGAGGAAGAGCAGGGGTGCATGTAGGGACTTGCCCAAGTACGGAGGCTGCAAACCCCTGTCGTCGGGAGATACGTGCCCACGAGTCCTGGAAGCGCGACTCGGGTACAGGCGCCCTTGCGGGGGGGTACTGGATGTGGAACAGCACTGGGGTCGAAGCCACAAAAGCATCCGCCCTCATGGAGCCTCTCCTCGGCCTAAAAATCCAGATTTTAGCCTTGACGGCGCCCCCATGTGGAGAACCAGGGCCCGCGGGGGGGTCTGGCCAGGCTCACTTCAACCCAGGAACACCTCTCTGACTTGGGATAGGCGACCGGCAAAAGTCCCCCCACGCAGCTGCGGAAGCCTGGGTTCAGCCAAGGTGCAGACCTCCAGCCGAACAGGGACTCATAGCCAAAACGCATACCCAGGCCTACGGAGGTGAAAACCAGCTTAAATGAGTCGAAATGTGTCGGGGCTGAGAGGTACCTCTCTCTCATATATTCTGCCGGTGGTGTGCAAAACTGGGTCTTTGCATGGAGTGTCACCCTATACCCACTTTAGGGACGCATGCAAAAAAGTGCCCGATCGCCTGGAACTGTCAGGCGGATTCGGCTCCCTGGAATTTCCTCATTCTGGTTCTTTTTCACTTTTTGTCTCTTTTGCGACATCTAGTGGGCAGGCTGCATTACTGCAACCGGGGACACCTCAAAACGCTTGGAACTGGGGAGCGGGCTCAATTTACAAACGTTTTGCGGGTCCTGGAAGTCAAAATTGTGACTTCTGAAAACGACTAAGTATCAAGGACTCATCGCGCGAATCGCTCTGGAACTGAAATCGGATGCGCGCACTGACATGCTCCCCTCTCTGGAAGTCTGACACAAGTTGAAAAATTTTCTAAGTCCCCAAAAATTTTTTTTTTCAACTTTTTTTCAATTTTCCCCCTGTGGGATATATATTTTACCCACACTTTTGGAGCCCTCCTGGGATGCCCTCTAACATACTAGAACCTCATTTTGTGGAAGTTTTCACAAAATTGTGAAATTTTCAAAAAAGTCAGAAATTTTGCAAAAACGACTAAGTATCAAGGACTCATCGCGCGAATCGCTCTGGAACTGAAATCGGATGCGCGCACTGACATGCTCCCCTCTCTGGAAGTCTGACACATGTGTGAAAATTTTCTAAGTCCCCAAAAATTTTTTTTTTCAACTTTTTTTCAATTTTCCCCCTGTGGGATATATATTTTACCCACACTTTTGGAGCCCTCCTGGGATGCCCTCTAACATACTAGAACCTCATTTTGTGGAAGTTTTCACAAAATTGTGAAATTTTCAAAAAGTCAGAAATTTTGCCAAAAACGACTAAGTATCAAGGACTCATCGCGCGAATCGCTCTGGAACTGAAATCGGATGCGCGCACTGACACGCTCCCCTGTCTGGAAGTCTGACAAAAGTTGAAAAATTTTCTAAGTCCCCAAAAATTTTTTTTTTCAACTTTTTTTCAATTTTCCCCCTGTGGGATATATATTTTACCCACACTTTTGGAGCCCTCCTGGGATGCCCTCTAACATACTAGAACCTCATTTTGTGGAAGTTTTCACAAAATTGTGAAATTTTCCAAAAAGTCAGAAATTTTGCAAAAACGACTAAGTATCAAGGACTCATCGCGCGAATCGCTCTGGAACTGAAATCGGATGCGCGCACTGACATGCTCCCCTCTCTGGAAGTCTGACACATGTGTGAAAATTTTCTAAGTCCCCAAAAATTTTTTTTTTCAACTTTTTTTCAATTTTCCCCCTGTGGGATATATATTTTACCCACACTTTTGGAGCCCTCCTGGGATGCCCTCTAACATACTAGAACCTCATTTTGTGGAAGTTTTCACAAAATTGTGAAATTTTCAAAAAGTCAGAAATTTTGCCAAAAACGACTAAGTATCAAGGACTCATCGCGCGAATCGCTCTGGAACTGAAATCGGATGCGCGCACTGACACGCTCCCCTGTCTGGAAGTCTGACAAAAGTTGAAAAATTTTCTAAGTCCCCAAAAATTTTTTTTTTCAACTTTTTTTCAATTTTCCCCCTGTGGGATATATATTTTACCCACACTTTTGGAGCCCTCCTGGGATGCCCTCTAACATACTAGAACCTCATTTTGTGGAAGTTTTCACAAAATTGTGAAATTTTCCAAAAAGTCAGAAATTTTGCAAAAACGACTAAGTATCAAGGACTCATCGCGCGAATCGCTCTGGAACTGAAATCGGATGCGCGCACTGACATGCTCCCCTCTCTGGAAGTCTGACACATGTGTGAAAATTTTCTAAGTCCCCAAAAATTTTTTTTTTCAACTTTTTTTCAATTTTCCCCCTGTGGGATATATATTTTACCCACACTTTTGGAGCCCTCCTGGGATGCCCTCTAACATACTAGAACCTCATTTTGTGGAAGTTTTCACAAAATTGTGAAATTTTCAAAAAGTCAGAAATTTTGCCAAAAACGACTAAGTATCAAGGACTCATCGCGCGAATCGCTCTGGAACTGAAATCGGATGCGCGCACTGACACGCTCCCCTGTCTGGAAGTCTGACACATGTGTGAAAATTTTCTAAGTCCCCAAAAATTTTTTTTTTCAACTTTTTTTCAATTTTCCCCCTGTGGGATATATATTTTACCCACACTTTTGGAGCCCTCCTGGGATGCCCTCTAACATACTAGAACCTCATTTTGTGGAAGTTTTCACAAAATTGTGAAATTTTCAAAAAGTCAGAAATTTTGCCAAAAACGACTAAGTATCAAGGACTCATCGCGCGAATCGCTCTGGAACTGAAATCGGATGCGCGCACTGACACGCTCCCCTGTCTGGAAGTCTGACAAAAGTTGAAAAATTTTCTAAGTCCCCAAAAATTTTTTTTTTCAACTTTTTTTCAATTTTCCCCCTGTGGGATATATATTTTACCCACACTTTTGGAGCCCTCCTGGGATGCCCTCTAACATACTAGAACCTCATTTTGTGGAAGTTTTCACAAAATTGTGAAATTTTCCAAAAAGTCAGAAATTTTGCAAAAACGACTAAGTATCAAGGACTCATCGCGCGAATCGCTCTGGAACTGAAATCGGATGCGCGCACTGACATGCTCCCCTCTCTGGAAGTCTGACACATGTGTGAAAATTTTCTAAGTCCCCAAAAATTTTTTTTTTCAACTTTTTTTCAATTTTCCCCCTGTGGGATATATATTTTACCCACACTTTTGGAGCCCTCCTGGGATGCCCTCTAACATACTAGAACCTCATTTTGTGGAAGTTTTCACAAAATTGTGAAATTTTCAAAAAGTCAGAAATTTTGCCAAAAACGACTAAGTATCAAGGACTCATCGCGCGAATCGCTCTGGAACTGAAATCGGATGCGCGCACTGACACGCTCCCCTGTCTGGAAGTCTGACACATGTGTGAAAATTTTCTAAGTCCCCAAAAATTTTTTTTTTCAACTTTTTTTCAATTTTCCCCCTGTGGGATATATATTTTACCCACACTTTTGGAGCCCTCCTGGGATGCCCTCTAACATACTAGAACCTCATTTTGTGGAAGTTTTCACAAAATTGTGAAATTTTCAAAAAGTCAGAAATTTTGCCAAAAACGACTAAGTATCAAGGACTCATCGCGCGAATCGCTCTGGAACTGAAATCGGATGCGCGCACTGACACGCTCCCCTGTCTGGAAGTCTGACAAAAGTTGAAAAATTTTCTAAGTCCCCAAAAATTTTTTTTTTCAACTTTTTTTCAATTTTCCCCCTGTGGGATATATATTTTACCCACACTTTTGGAGCCCTCCTGGGATGCCCTCTAACATACTAGAACCTCATTTTGTGGAAGTTTTCACAAAATTGTGAAATTTTCAAAAAGTCAGAAATTTTGCCAAAAACGACTAAGTATCAAGGACTCATCGCGCGAATCGCTCTGGAACTGAAATCGGATGCGCGCACTGACACGCTCCCCTGTCT
>NW_027365497.1:22500-27500 GCF_046119375.1 Phyllobates terribilis
GGTCCCGAAGCGGCAGGCGTCTGGAAAACACCCCTTGCACGGGGAGGGCGAGGTGACTGGCCTCCGGAGGATGCCACGGCCGCCCCCGTCTCACCAACCGCACCCAAGACGACACACAGGGTCGCTCAGGGAGATGGCGTGCGGGGGTGGGCCTATGCGGCGCCACCGTCTGGCTTAGACCTGCCTCCGCCGCGGGGGGTCCTCGACCCACCGGCGGACAGGCACGAGGATTGGGAGAGGGGGGCTGGCCGTCGGGGTCCGCCGCGGCTCTGGCACTAACCCGGCGACGCTGAGGTCACGTGGGTGGTCGTCGGCCTGGCCGTGTCGGCGTCGCCCTCCAGCGTAGTCCCTCTTCCCGCTCGCGCCCGTAACCTCAAAGGGATGCCCGAGCGGCTTTTCTTCCCAGGGCTGCTCCCCGCCCAGGGCGGGAGCGCAGGGGGATCCCAGGTCGGCCTTTCACCGTACTCCCTACCTCTTGGCCCTCGTTCCTTCTCCCGTTCTCCATCTAACCCCTTGGCTCTGGGGTTTCCGCTCTCCCTCTCTCGCTCTCTCTCCTGCTCCCTGGCCGAGCCGCCTGGGAGGACGAGGGTCGAGGGGGAAGGCAACGGTCGGGCTGGGGCACACCGCACGGTGAGAACCCCCTTCGCCTGCCTCCACACCTCTGTCGTCCTCCCCACTGACGTAGGGGCTCGGGAAAAGACTGGAAATCGCGAAGCTCGGCAGTGGCGCGGAGAGGCCACCCACCGCCGCCGCTGTCGCCACCGCCGCGGAGGCCGCCCTTTCGGACACGAGGGGCAGCGCGAGCCTCCGCTGGCCGGGTACGCATCTGGAAGAAAAGGGCCGCCCTCGGAGAAGATCGCTGTGCTTCCCCGCACAGGGAGCGATTCGGACGACGGGCCCCCACGCCTGGCTGGGTGGGCGCCCCGCCGTTCGCCCGTACGGGTCGTCGGACCACTGCCTTCGCTCGGTTCGGGTCAAACTCCCCACGGCTCGGCCACCTCCGCAGACGGGAGGCGAGGCCGGCATGCGCGCCCAAAGATAGGTGTCGGAAGCCCGGGGGTAGAGGAGGAAGGGGACCGCTCACCTTAAGCCAGCGCGGGCTCCAAAGCCCGGGCCGAGCGAGCGGCGCCACCTCCCCACCCGGGAGCGCTGCGCCAGATCGATCGGAGGAAGAGCAGGGGTGCATGTAGGGACTTGCCCAAGTACGGAGGCTGCAAACCCCTGTCGTCGGGAGATACGTGCCCACGAGTCCTGGAAGCGCGACTCGGGTACAGGCGCCCTTGCGGGGGGGTACTGGATGTGGAACAGCACTGGGGTCGAAGCCACAAAAGCATCCGCCCTCATGGAGCCTCTCCTCGGCCTAAAAATCCAGATTTTAGCCTTGACGGCGCCCCCATGTGGAGAACCAGGGCCCGCGGGGGGGTCTGGCCAGGCTCACTTCAACCCAGGAACACCTCTCTGACTTGGGATAGGCGACCGGCAAAAGTCCCCCCACGCAGCTGCGGAAGCCTGGGTTCAGCCAAGGTGCAGACCTCCAGCCGAACAGGGACTCATAGCCAAAACGCATACCCAGGCCTACGGAGGTGAAAACCAGCTTAAATGAGTCGAAATGTGTCGGGGCTGAGAGGTACCTCTCTCTCATATATTCTGCCGGTGGTGTGCAAAACTGGGTCTTTGCATGGAGTGTCACCCTATACCCACTTTAGGGACGCATGCAAAAAAGTGCCCGATCGCCTGGAACTGTCAGGCGGATTCGGCTCCCTGGAATTTCCTCATTCTGGTTCTTTTTCACTTTTTGTCTCTTTTGCGACATCTAGTGGGCAGGCTGCATTACTGCAACCGGGGACACCTCAAAACGCTTGGAACTGGGGAGCGGGCTCAATTTACAAACGTTTTGCGGGTCCTGGAAGTCAAAATTGTGACTTCTGAAAACGACTAAGTATCAAGGACTCATCGCGCGAATCGCTCTGGAACTGAAATCGGATGCGCGCACTGACACGCTCCCCTGTCTGGAAGTCTGACAAAAGTTGAAAAATTTTCTAAGTCCCCAAAAATTTTTTTTTTCAACTTTTTTTCAATTTTCCCCCTGTGGGATATATATTTTACCCACACTTTTGGAGCCCTCCTGGGATGCCCTCTAACATACTAGAACCTCATTTTGTGGAAGTTTTCACAAAATTGTGAAATTTTCCAAAAAGTCAGAAATTTTGCAAAAACGACTAAGTATCAAGGACTCATCGCGCGAATCGCTCTGGAACTGAAATCGGATGCGCGCACTGACATGCTCCCCTCTCTGGAAGTCTGACACATGTGTGAAAATTTTCTAAGTCCCCAAAAATTTTTTTTTTCAACTTTTTTTCAATTTTCCCCCTGTGGGATATATATTTTACCCACACTTTTGGAGCCCTCCTGGGATGCCCTCTAACATACTAGAACCTCATTTTGTGGAAGTTTTCACAAAATTGTGAAATTTTCAAAAAGTCAGAAATTTTGCCAAAAACGACTAAGTATCAAGGACTCATCGCGCGAATCGCTCTGGAACTGAAATCGGATGCGCGCACTGACACGCTCCCCTGTCTGGAAGTCTGACAAAAGTTGAAAAATTTTCTAAGTCCCCAAAAATTTTTTTTTTCAACTTTTTTTCAATTTTCCCCCTGTGGGATATATATTTTACCCACACTTTTGGAGCCCTCCTGGGATGCCCTCTAACATACTAGAACCTCATTTTGTGGAAGTTTTCACAAAATTGTGAAATTTTCCAAAAAGTCAGAAATTTTGCAAAAACGACTAAGTATCAAGGACTCATCGCGCGAATCGCTCTGGAACTGAAATCGGATGCGCGCACTGACATGCTCCCCTCTCTGGAAGTCTGACACATGTGTGAAAATTTTCTAAGTCCCCAAAAATTTTTTTTTTCAACTTTTTTTCAATTTTCCCCCTGTGGGATATATATTTTACCCACACTTTTGGAGCCCTCCTGGGATGCCCTCTAACATACTAGAACCTCATTTTGTGGAAGTTTTCACAAAATTGTGAAATTTTCAAAAAGTCAGAAATTTTGCCAAAAACGACTAAGTATCAAGGACTCATCGCGCGAATCGCTCTGGAACTGAAATCGGATGCGCGCACTGACACGCTCCCCTGTCTGGAAGTCTGACAAAAGTTGAAAAATTTTCTAAGTCCCCAAAAATTTTTTTTTTCAACTTTTTTTCAATTTTCCCCCTGTGGGATATATATTTTACCCACACTTTTGGAGCCCTCCTGGGATGCCCTCTAACATACTAGAACCTCATTTTGTGGAAGTTTTCACAAAATTGTGAAATTTTCAAAAAAGTCAGAAATTTTGCAAAAACGACTAAGTATCAAGGACTCATCGCGCGAATCGCTCTGGAACTGAAATCGGATGCGCGCACTGACATGCTCCCCTCTCTGGAAGTCTGACACATGTGTGAAAATTTTCTAAGTCCCCAAAAATTTTTTTTTTCAACTTTTTTTCAATTTTCCCCCTGTGGGATATATATTTTACCCACACTTTTGGAGCCCTCCTGGGATGCCCTCTAACATACTAGAACCTCATTTTGTGGAAGTTTTCACAAAATTGTGAAATTTTCAAAAAGTCAGAAATTTTGCCAAAAACGACTAAGTATCAAGGACTCATCGCGCGAATCGCTCTGGAACTGAAATCGGATGCGCGCACTGACACGCTCCCCTGTCTGGAAGTCTGACACATGTGTGAAAATTTTCTAAGTCCCCAAAAATTTTTTTTTTCAACTTTTTTTCAATTTTCCCCCTGTGGGATATATATTTTACCCACACTTTTGGAGCCCTCCTGGGATGCCCTCTAACATACTAGAACCTCATTTTGTGGAAGTTTTCACAAAATTGTGAAATTTTCAAAAAGTCAGAAATTTTGCCAAAAACGACTAAGTATCAAGGACTCATCGCGCGAATCGCTCTGGAACTGAAATCGGATGCGCGCACTGACACGCTCCCCTGTCTGGAAGTCTGACACATGTGTGAAAATTTTCTAAGTCCCCAAAAATTTTTTTTTTCAACTTTTTTTCAATTTTCCCCCTGTGGGATATATATTTTACCCACACTTTTGGAGCCCTCCTGGGATGCCCTCTAACATACTAGAACCTCATTTTGTGGAAGTTTTCACAAAATTGTGAAATTTTCAAAAAGTCAGAAATTTTGCCAAAAACGACTAAGTATCAAGGACTCATCGCGCGAATCGCTCTGGAACTGAAATCGGATGCGCGCACTGACACGCTCCCCTGTCTGGAAGTCTGACAAAAGTTGAAAAATTTTCTAAGTCCCCAAAAATTTTTTTTTTCAACTTTTTTTCAATTTTCCCCCTGTGGGATATATATTTTACCCACACTTTTGGAGCCCTCCTGGGATGCCCTCTAACATACTAGAACCTCATTTTGTGGAAGTTTTCACAAAATTGTGAAATTTTCCAAAAAGTCAGAAATTTTGCAAAAACGACTAAGTATCAAGGACTCATCGCGCGAATCGCTCTGGAACTGAAATCGGATGCGCGCACTGACACGCTCCCCTGTCTGGAAGTCTGACAAAAGTTGAAAAATTTTCTAAGTCCCCAAAAATTTTTTTTTTCAACTTTTTTTCAATTTTCCCCCTGTGGGATATATATTTTACCCACACTTTTGGAGCCCTCCTGGGATGCCCTCTAACATACTAGAACCTCATTTTGTGGAAGTTTTCACAAAATTGTGAAATTTTCCAAAAAGTCAGAAATTTTGCAAAAACGACTAAGTATCAAGGACTCATCGCGCGAATCGCTCTGGAACTGAAATCGGATGCGCGCACTGACACGCTCCCCTGTCTGGAAGTCTGACAAAAGTTGAAAAATTTTCTAAGTCCCCAAAAATTTTTTTTTTCAACTTTTTTTCAATTTTCCCCCTGTGGGATATATATTTTACCCACACTTTTGGAGCCCTCCTGGGATGCCCTCTAACATACTAGAACCTCATTTT
>NW_027365497.1:37500-40000 GCF_046119375.1 Phyllobates terribilis
CCAGGCCTACGGAGGTGAAAACCAGCTTAAATGAGTCGAAATGTGTCGGGGCTGAGAGGTACCTCTCTCTCATATATTCTGCCGGTGGTGTGCAAAACTGGGTCTTTGCATGGAGTGTCACCCTATACCCACTTTAGGGACGCATGCAAAAAAGTGCCCGATCGCCTGGAACTGTCAGGCGGATTCGGCTCCCTGGAATTTCCTCATTCTGGTTCTTTTTCACTTTTTGTCTCTTTTGCGACATCTAGTGGGCAGGCTGCATTACTGCAACCGGGGACACCTCAAAACGCTTGGAACTGGGGAGCGGGCTCAATTTACAAACGTTTTGCGGGTCCTGGAAGTCAAAATTGTGACTTCTGAAAACGACTAAGTATCAAGGACTCATCGCGCGAATCGCTCTGGAACTGAAATCGGATGCGCGCACTGACATGCTCCCCTCTCTGGAAGTCTGACACAAGTTGAAAAATTTTCTAAGTCCCCAAAAATTTTTTTTTTCAACTTTTTTTCAATTTTCCCCCTGTGGGATATATATTTTACCCACACTTTTGGAGCCCTCCTGGGATGCCCTCTAACATACTAGAACCTCATTTTGTGGAAGTTTTCACAAAATTGTGAAATTTTCAAAAAAGTCAGAAATTTTGCAAAAACGACTAAGTATCAAGGACTCATCGCGCGAATCGCTCTGGAACTGAAATCGGATGCGCGCACTGACATGCTCCCCTCTCTGGAAGTCTGACACATGTGTGAAAATTTTCTAAGTCCCCAAAAATTTTTTTTTTCAACTTTTTTTCAATTTTCCCCCTGTGGGATATATATTTTACCCACACTTTTGGAGCCCTCCTGGGATGCCCTCTAACATACTAGAACCTCATTTTGTGGAAGTTTTCACAAAATTGTGAAATTTTCAAAAAGTCAGAAATTTTGCCAAAAACGACTAAGTATCAAGGACTCATCGCGCGAATCGCTCTGGAACTGAAATCGGATGCGCGCACTGACACGCTCCCCTGTCTGGAAGTCTGACAAAAGTTGAAAAATTTTCTAAGTCCCCAAAAATTTTTTTTTTCAACTTTTTTTCAATTTTCCCCCTGTGGGATATATATTTTACCCACACTTTTGGAGCCCTCCTGGGATGCCCTCTAACATACTAGAACCTCATTTTGTGGAAGTTTTCACAAAATTGTGAAATTTTCCAAAAAGTCAGAAATTTTGCAAAAACGACTAAGTATCAAGGACTCATCGCGCGAATCGCTCTGGAACTGAAATCGGATGCGCGCACTGACATGCTCCCCTCTCTGGAAGTCTGACACATGTGTGAAAATTTTCTAAGTCCCCAAAAATTTTTTTTTTCAACTTTTTTTCAATTTTCCCCCTGTGGGATATATATTTTACCCACACTTTTGGAGCCCTCCTGGGATGCCCTCTAACATACTAGAACCTCATTTTGTGGAAGTTTTCACAAAATTGTGAAATTTTCAAAAAGTCAGAAATTTTGCCAAAAACGACTAAGTATCAAGGACTCATCGCGCGAATCGCTCTGGAACTGAAATCGGATGCGCGCACTGACACGCTCCCCTGTCTGGAAGTCTGACAAAAGTTGAAAAATTTTCTAAGTCCCCAAAAATTTTTTTTTTCAACTTTTTTTCAATTTTCCCCCTGTGGGATATATATTTTACCCACACTTTTGGAGCCCTCCTGGGATGCCCTCTAACATACTAGAACCTCATTTTGTGGAAGTTTTCACAAAATTGTGAAATTTTCAAAAAAGTCAGAAATTTTGCAAAAACGACTAAGTATCAAGGACTCATCGCGCGAATCGCTCTGGAACTGAAATCGGATGCGCGCACTGACATGCTCCCCTCTCTGGAAGTCTGACACATGTGTGAAAATTTTCTAAGTCCCCAAAAATTTTTTTTTTCAACTTTTTTTCAATTTTCCCCCTGTGGGATATATATTTTACCCACACTTTTGGAGCCCTCCTGGGATGCCCTCTAACATACTAGAACCTCATTTTGTGGAAGTTTTCACAAAATTGTGAAATTTTCAAAAAGTCAGAAATTTTGCCAAAAACGACTAAGTATCAAGGACTCATCGCGCGAATCGCTCTGGAACTGAAATCGGATGCGCGCACTGACACGCTCCCCTGTCTGGAAGTCTGACACATGTGTGAAAATTTTCTAAGTCCCCAAAAATTTTTTTTTTCAACTTTTTTTCAATTTTCCCCCTGTGGGATATATATTTTACCCACACTTTTGGAGCCCTCCTGGGATGCCCTCTAACATACTAGAACCTCATTTTGTGGAAGTTTTCACAAAATTGTGAAATTTTCAAAAAGTCAGAAATTTTGCCAAAAACGACTAAGTATCAAGGACTCATCGCGCGAATCGCTCTGGAACTGAAATCGGATGCGCGCACTGACACGCTCCCCTGTCTGGAAGTCTGACACATGTGTGAAAATTTTCTAAGTCCCCAAAAATTTTTTTTTTCAACTTTTTTTCAATTT
>NW_027365497.1:50000-52500 GCF_046119375.1 Phyllobates terribilis
CCCCTTCGCCTGCCTCCACACCTCTGTCGTCCTCCCCACTGACGTAGGGGCTCGGGAAAAGACTGGAAATCGCGAAGCTCGGCAGTGGCGCGGAGAGGCCACCCACCGCCGCCGCTGTCGCCACCGCCGCGGAGGCCGCCCTTTCGGACACGAGGGGCAGCGCGAGCCTCCGCTGGCCGGGTACGCATCTGGAAGAAAAGGGCCGCCCTCGGAGAAGATCGCTGTGCTTCCCCGCACAGGGAGCGATTCGGACGACGGGCCCCCACGCCTGGCTGGGTGGGCGCCCCGCCGTTCGCCCGTACGGGTCGTCGGACCACTGCCTTCGCTCGGTTCGGGTCAAACTCCCCACGGCTCGGCCACCTCCGCAGACGGGAGGCGAGGCCGGCATGCGCGCCCAAAGATAGGTGTCGGAAGCCCGGGGGTAGAGGAGGAAGGGGACCGCTCACCTTAAGCCAGCGCGGGCTCCAAAGCCCGGGCCGAGCGAGCGGCGCCACCTCCCCACCCGGGAGCGCTGCGCCAGATCGATCGGAGGAAGAGCAGGGGTGCATGTAGGGACTTGCCCAAGTACGGAGGCTGCAAACCCCTGTCGTCGGGAGATACGTGCCCACGAGTCCTGGAAGCGCGACTCGGGTACAGGCGCCCTTGCGGGGGGGTACTGGATGTGGAACAGCACTGGGGTCGAAGCCACAAAAGCATCCGCCCTCATGGAGCCTCTCCTCGGCCTAAAAATCCAGATTTTAGCCTTGACGGCGCCCCCATGTGGAGAACCAGGGCCCGCGGGGGGGTCTGGCCAGGCTCACTTCAACCCAGGAACACCTCTCTGACTTGGGATAGGCGACCGGCAAAAGTCCCCCCACGCAGCTGCGGAAGCCTGGGTTCAGCCAAGGTGCAGACCTCCAGCCGAACAGGGACTCATAGCCAAAACGCATACCCAGGCCTACGGAGGTGAAAACCAGCTTAAATGAGTCGAAATGTGTCGGGGCTGAGAGGTACCTCTCTCTCATATATTCTGCCGGTGGTGTGCAAAACTGGGTCTTTGCATGGAGTGTCACCCTATACCCACTTTAGGGACGCATGCAAAAAAGTGCCCGATCGCCTGGAACTGTCAGGCGGATTCGGCTCCCTGGAATTTCCTCATTCTGGTTCTTTTTCACTTTTTGTCTCTTTTGCGACATCTAGTGGGCAGGCTGCATTACTGCAACCGGGGACACCTCAAAACGCTTGGAACTGGGGAGCGGGCTCAATTTACAAACGTTTTGCGGGTCCTGGAAGTCAAAATTGTGACTTCTGAAAACGACTAAGTATCAAGGACTCATCGCGCGAATCGCTCTGGAACTGAAATCGGATGCGCGCACTGACATGCTCCCCTCTCTGGAAGTCTGACACAAGTTGAAAAATTTTCTAAGTCCCCAAAAATTTTTTTTTTCAACTTTTTTTCAATTTTCCCCCTGTGGGATATATATTTTACCCACACTTTTGGAGCCCTCCTGGGATGCCCTCTAACATACTAGAACCTCATTTTGTGGAAGTTTTCACAAAATTGTGAAATTTTCAAAAAAGTCAGAAATTTTGCAAAAACGACTAAGTATCAAGGACTCATCGCGCGAATCGCTCTGGAACTGAAATCGGATGCGCGCACTGACATGCTCCCCTCTCTGGAAGTCTGACACATGTGTGAAAATTTTCTAAGTCCCCAAAAATTTTTTTTTTCAACTTTTTTTCAATTTTCCCCCTGTGGGATATATATTTTACCCACACTTTTGGAGCCCTCCTGGGATGCCCTCTAACATACTAGAACCTCATTTTGTGGAAGTTTTCACAAAATTGTGAAATTTTCAAAAAGTCAGAAATTTTGCCAAAAACGACTAAGTATCAAGGACTCATCGCGCGAATCGCTCTGGAACTGAAATCGGATGCGCGCACTGACACGCTCCCCTGTCTGGAAGTCTGACAAAAGTTGAAAAATTTTCTAAGTCCCCAAAAATTTTTTTTTTCAACTTTTTTTCAATTTTCCCCCTGTGGGATATATATTTTACCCACACTTTTGGAGCCCTCCTGGGATGCCCTCTAACATACTAGAACCTCATTTTGTGGAAGTTTTCACAAAATTGTGAAATTTTCCAAAAAGTCAGAAATTTTGCAAAAACGACTAAGTATCAAGGACTCATCGCGCGAATCGCTCTGGAACTGAAATCGGATGCGCGCACTGACATGCTCCCCTCTCTGGAAGTCTGACACATGTGTGAAAATTTTCTAAGTCCCCAAAAATTTTTTTTTTCAACTTTTTTTCAATTTTCCCCCTGTGGGATATATATTTTACCCACACTTTTGGAGCCCTCCTGGGATGCCCTCTAACATACTAGAACCTCATTTTGTGGAAGTTTTCACAAAATTGTGAAATTTTCAAAAAGTCAGAAATTTTGCCAAAAACGACTAAGTATCAAGGACTCATCGCGCGAATCGCTCTGGAACTGAAATCGGATGCGCGCACTGACACGCT
>NW_027365497.1:62500-72500 GCF_046119375.1 Phyllobates terribilis
AAAACACCCCTTGCACGGGGAGGGCGAGGTGACTGGCCTCCGGAGGATGCCACGGCCGCCCCCGTCTCACCAACCGCACCCAAGACGACACACAGGGTCGCTCAGGGAGATGGCGTGCGGGGGTGGGCCTATGCGGCGCCACCGTCTGGCTTAGACCTGCCTCCGCCGCGGGGGGTCCTCGACCCACCGGCGGACAGGCACGAGGATTGGGAGAGGGGGGCTGGCCGTCGGGGTCCGCCGCGGCTCTGGCACTAACCCGGCGACGCTGAGGTCACGTGGGTGGTCGTCGGCCTGGCCGTGTCGGCGTCGCCCTCCAGCGTAGTCCCTCTTCCCGCTCGCGCCCGTAACCTCAAAGGGATGCCCGAGCGGCTTTTCTTCCCAGGGCTGCTCCCCGCCCAGGGCGGGAGCGCAGGGGGATCCCAGGTCGGCCTTTCACCGTACTCCCTACCTCTTGGCCCTCGTTCCTTCTCCCGTTCTCCATCTAACCCCTTGGCTCTGGGGTTTCCGCTCTCCCTCTCTCGCTCTCTCTCCTGCTCCCTGGCCGAGCCGCCTGGGAGGACGAGGGTCGAGGGGGAAGGCAACGGTCGGGCTGGGGCACACCGCACGGTGAGAACCCCCTTCGCCTGCCTCCACACCTCTGTCGTCCTCCCCACTGACGTAGGGGCTCGGGAAAAGACTGGAAATCGCGAAGCTCGGCAGTGGCGCGGAGAGGCCACCCACCGCCGCCGCTGTCGCCACCGCCGCGGAGGCCGCCCTTTCGGACACGAGGGGCAGCGCGAGCCTCCGCTGGCCGGGTACGCATCTGGAAGAAAAGGGCCGCCCTCGGAGAAGATCGCTGTGCTTCCCCGCACAGGGAGCGATTCGGACGACGGGCCCCCACGCCTGGCTGGGTGGGCGCCCCGCCGTTCGCCCGTACGGGTCGTCGGACCACTGCCTTCGCTCGGTTCGGGTCAAACTCCCCACGGCTCGGCCACCTCCGCAGACGGGAGGCGAGGCCGGCATGCGCGCCCAAAGATAGGTGTCGGAAGCCCGGGGGTAGAGGAGGAAGGGGACCGCTCACCTTAAGCCAGCGCGGGCTCCAAAGCCCGGGCCGAGCGAGCGGCGCCACCTCCCCACCCGGGAGCGCTGCGCCAGATCGATCGGAGGAAGAGCAGGGGTGCATGTAGGGACTTGCCCAAGTACGGAGGCTGCAAACCCCTGTCGTCGGGAGATACGTGCCCACGAGTCCTGGAAGCGCGACTCGGGTACAGGCGCCCTTGCGGGGGGGTACTGGATGTGGAACAGCACTGGGGTCGAAGCCACAAAAGCATCCGCCCTCATGGAGCCTCTCCTCGGCCTAAAAATCCAGATTTTAGCCTTGACGGCGCCCCCATGTGGAGAACCAGGGCCCGCGGGGGGGTCTGGCCAGGCTCACTTCAACCCAGGAACACCTCTCTGACTTGGGATAGGCGACCGGCAAAAGTCCCCCCACGCAGCTGCGGAAGCCTGGGTTCAGCCAAGGTGCAGACCTCCAGCCGAACAGGGACTCATAGCCAAAACGCATACCCAGGCCTACGGAGGTGAAAACCAGCTTAAATGAGTCGAAATGTGTCGGGGCTGAGAGGTACCTCTCTCTCATATATTCTGCCGGTGGTGTGCAAAACTGGGTCTTTGCATGGAGTGTCACCCTATACCCACTTTAGGGACGCATGCAAAAAAGTGCCCGATCGCCTGGAACTGTCAGGCGGATTCGGCTCCCTGGAATTTCCTCATTCTGGTTCTTTTTCACTTTTTGTCTCTTTTGCGACATCTAGTGGGCAGGCTGCATTACTGCAACCGGGGACACCTCAAAACGCTTGGAACTGGGGAGCGGGCTCAATTTACAAACGTTTTGCGGGTCCTGGAAGTCAAAATTGTGACTTCTGAAAACGACTAAGTATCAAGGACTCATCGCGCGAATCGCTCTGGAACTGAAATCGGATGCGCGCACTGACATGCTCCCCTCTCTGGAAGTCTGACACAAGTTGAAAAATTTTCTAAGTCCCCAAAAATTTTTTTTTTCAACTTTTTTTCAATTTTCCCCCTGTGGGATATATATTTTACCCACACTTTTGGAGCCCTCCTGGGATGCCCTCTAACATACTAGAACCTCATTTTGTGGAAGTTTTCACAAAATTGTGAAATTTTCAAAAAAGTCAGAAATTTTGCAAAAACGACTAAGTATCAAGGACTCATCGCGCGAATCGCTCTGGAACTGAAATCGGATGCGCGCACTGACATGCTCCCCTCTCTGGAAGTCTGACACATGTGTGAAAATTTTCTAAGTCCCCAAAAATTTTTTTTTTCAACTTTTTTTCAATTTTCCCCCTGTGGGATATATATTTTACCCACACTTTTGGAGCCCTCCTGGGATGCCCTCTAACATACTAGAACCTCATTTTGTGGAAGTTTTCACAAAATTGTGAAATTTTCAAAAAGTCAGAAATTTTGCCAAAAACGACTAAGTATCAAGGACTCATCGCGCGAATCGCTCTGGAACTGAAATCGGATGCGCGCACTGACACGCTCCCCTGTCTGGAAGTCTGACAAAAGTTGAAAAATTTTCTAAGTCCCCAAAAATTTTTTTTTTCAACTTTTTTTCAATTTTCCCCCTGTGGGATATATATTTTACCCACACTTTTGGAGCCCTCCTGGGATGCCCTCTAACATACTAGAACCTCATTTTGTGGAAGTTTTCACAAAATTGTGAAATTTTCCAAAAAGTCAGAAATTTTGCAAAAACGACTAAGTATCAAGGACTCATCGCGCGAATCGCTCTGGAACTGAAATCGGATGCGCGCACTGACATGCTCCCCTCTCTGGAAGTCTGACACATGTGTGAAAATTTTCTAAGTCCCCAAAAATTTTTTTTTTCAACTTTTTTTCAATTTTCCCCCTGTGGGATATATATTTTACCCACACTTTTGGAGCCCTCCTGGGATGCCCTCTAACATACTAGAACCTCATTTTGTGGAAGTTTTCACAAAATTGTGAAATTTTCAAAAAGTCAGAAATTTTGCCAAAAACGACTAAGTATCAAGGACTCATCGCGCGAATCGCTCTGGAACTGAAATCGGATGCGCGCACTGACACGCTCCCCTGTCTGGAAGTCTGACAAAAGTTGAAAAATTTTCTAAGTCCCCAAAAATTTTTTTTTTCAACTTTTTTTCAATTTTCCCCCTGTGGGATATATATTTTACCCACACTTTTGGAGCCCTCCTGGGATGCCCTCTAACATACTAGAACCTCATTTTGTGGAAGTTTTCACAAAATTGTGAAATTTTCAAAAAAGTCAGAAATTTTGCAAAAACGACTAAGTATCAAGGACTCATCGCGCGAATCGCTCTGGAACTGAAATCGGATGCGCGCACTGACATGCTCCCCTCTCTGGAAGTCTGACACATGTGTGAAAATTTTCTAAGTCCCCAAAAATTTTTTTTTTCAACTTTTTTTCAATTTTCCCCCTGTGGGATATATATTTTACCCACACTTTTGGAGCCCTCCTGGGATGCCCTCTAACATACTAGAACCTCATTTTGTGGAAGTTTTCACAAAATTGTGAAATTTTCAAAAAGTCAGAAATTTTGCCAAAAACGACTAAGTATCAAGGACTCATCGCGCGAATCGCTCTGGAACTGAAATCGGATGCGCGCACTGACACGCTCCCCTGTCTGGAAGTCTGACACATGTGTGAAAATTTTCTAAGTCCCCAAAAATTTTTTTTTTCAACTTTTTTTCAATTTTCCCCCTGTGGGATATATATTTTACCCACACTTTTGGAGCCCTCCTGGGATGCCCTCTAACATACTAGAACCTCATTTTGTGGAAGTTTTCACAAAATTGTGAAATTTTCAAAAAGTCAGAAATTTTGCCAAAAACGACTAAGTATCAAGGACTCATCGCGCGAATCGCTCTGGAACTGAAATCGGATGCGCGCACTGACACGCTCCCCTGTCTGGAAGTCTGACAAAAGTTGAAAAATTTTCTAAGTCCCCAAAAATTTTTTTTTTCAACTTTTTTTCAATTTTCCCCCTGTGGGATATATATTTTACCCACACTTTTGGAGCCCTCCTGGGATGCCCTCTAACATACTAGAACCTCATTTTGTGGAAGTTTTCACAAAATTGTGAAATTTTCCAAAAAGTCAGAAATTTTGCAAAAACGACTAAGTATCAAGGACTCATCGCGCGAATCGCTCTGGAACTGAAATCGGATGCGCGCACTGACATGCTCCCCTCTCTGGAAGTCTGACACATGTGTGAAAATTTTCTAAGTCCCCAAAAATTTTTTTTTTCAACTTTTTTTCAATTTTCCCCCTGTGGGATATATATTTTACCCACACTTTTGGAGCCCTCCTGGGATGCCCTCTAACATACTAGAACCTCATTTTGTGGAAGTTTTCACAAAATTGTGAAATTTTCAAAAAGTCAGAAATTTTGCCAAAAACGACTAAGTATCAAGGACTCATCGCGCGAATCGCTCTGGAACTGAAATCGGATGCGCGCACTGACACGCTCCCCTGTCTGGAAGTCTGACACATGTGTGAAAATTTTCTAAGTCCCCAAAAATTTTTTTTTTCAACTTTTTTTCAATTTTCCCCCTGTGGGATATATATTTTACCCACACTTTTGGAGCCCTCCTGGGATGCCCTCTAACATACTAGAACCTCATTTTGTGGAAGTTTTCACAAAATTGTGAAATTTTCAAAAAGTCAGAAATTTTGCCAAAAACGACTAAGTATCAAGGACTCATCGCGCGAATCGCTCTGGAACTGAAATCGGATGCGCGCACTGACACGCTCCCCTGTCTGGAAGTCTGACAAAAGTTGAAAAATTTTCTAAGTCCCCAAAAATTTTTTTTTTCAACTTTTTTTCAATTTTCCCCCTGTGGGATATATATTTTACCCACACTTTTGGAGCCCTCCTGGGATGCCCTCTAACATACTAGAACCTCATTTTGTGGAAGTTTTCACAAAATTGTGAAATTTTCAAAAAGTCAGAAATTTTGCCAAAAACGACTAAGTATCAAGGACTCATCGCGCGAATCGCTCTGGAACTGAAATCGGATGCGCGCACTGACACGCTCCCCTGTCTGGAAGTCTGACAAAAGTTGAAAAATTTTCTAAGTCCCCAAAAATTTTTTTTTTCAACTTTTTTTCAATTTTCCCCCTGTGGGATATATATTTTACCCACACTTTTGGAGCCCTCCTGGGATGCCCTCTAACATACTAGAACCTCATTTTGTGGAAGTTTTCACAAAATTGTGAAATTTTCAAAAAGTCAGAAATTTTGCCAAAAACGACTAAGTATCAAGGACTCATCGCGCGAATCGCTCTGGAACTGAAATCGGATGCGCGCACTGACACGCTCCCCTGTCTGGAAGTCTGACACATGTGTGAAAATTTTCTAAGTCCCCAAAAATTTTTTTTTTCAACTTTTTTTCAATTTTCCCCCTGTGGGATATATATTTTACCCACACTTTTGGAGCCCTCCTGGGATGCCCTCTAACATACTAGAACCTCATTTTGTGGAAGTTTTCACAAAATTGTGAAATTTTCAAAAAGTCAGAAATTTTGCCAAAAACGACTAAGTATCAAGGACTCATCGCGCGAATCGCTCTGGAACTGAAATCGGATGCGCGCACTGACACGCTCCCCTGTCTGGAAGTCTGACAAAAGTTGAAAAATTTTCTAAGTCCCCAAAAATTTTTTTTTTCAACTTTTTTTCAATTTTCCCCCTGTGGGATATATATTTTACCCACACTTTTGGAGCCCTCCTGGGATGCCCTCTAACATACTAGAACCTCATTTTGTGGAAGTTTTCACAAAATTGTGAAATTTTCCAAAAAGTCAGAAATTTTGCAAAAACGACTAAGTATCAAGGACTCATCGCGCGAATCGCTCTGGAACTGAAATCGGATGCGCGCACTGACATGCTCCCCTCTCTGGAAGTCTGACACATGTGTGAAAATTTTCTAAGTCCCCAAAAATTTTTTTTTTCAACTTTTTTTCAATTTTCCCCCTGTGGGATATATATTTTACCCACACTTTTGGAGCCCTCCTGGGATGCCCTCTAACATACTAGAACCTCATTTTGTGGAAGTTTTCACAAAATTGTGAAATTTTCAAAAAGTCAGAAATTTTGCCAAAAACGACTAAGTATCAAGGACTCATCGCGCGAATCGCTCTGGAACTGAAATCGGATGCGCGCACTGACACGCTCCCCTGTCTGGAAGTCTGACACATGTGTGAAAATTTTCTAAGTCCCCAAAAATTTTTTTTTTCAACTTTTTTTCAATTTTCCCCCTGTGGGATATATATTTTACCCACACTTTTGGAGCCCTCCTGGGATGCCCTCTAACATACTAGAACCTCATTTTGTGGAAGTTTTCACAAAATTGTGAAATTTTCAAAAAAGTCAGAAATTTTGCAAAAACGACTAAGTATCAAGGACTCATCGCGCGAATCGCTCTGGAACTGAAATCGGATGCGCGCACTGACACGCTCCCCTGTCTGGAAGTCTGACACATGTGTGAAAATTTTCTAAGTCCCCAAAAATTTTTTTTTTCAACTTTTTTTCAATTTTCCCCCTGTGGGATATATATTTTACCCACACTTTTGGAGCCCTCCTGGGATGCCCTCTAACATACTAGAACCTCATTTTGTGGAAGTTTTCACAAAATTGTGAAATTTTCAAAAAGTCAGAAATTTTGCCAAAAACGACTAAGTATCAAGGACTCATCGCGCGAATCGCTCTGGAACTGAAATCGGATGCGCGCACTGACACGCTCCCCTGTCTGGAAGTCTGACACATGTGTGAAAATTTTCTAAGTCCCCAAAAATTTTTTTTTTCAACTTTTTTTCAATTTTCCCCCTGTGGGATATATATTTTACCCACACTTTTGGAGCCCTCCTGGGATGCCCTCTAACATACTAGAACCTCATTTTGTGGAAGTTTTCACAAAATTGTGAAATTTTCAAAAAGTCAGAAATTTTGCCAAAAACGACTAAGTATCAAGGACTCATCGCGCGAATCGCTCTGGAACTGAAATCGGATGCGCGCACTGACACGCTCCCCTGTCTGGAAGTCTGACACATGTGTGAAAATTTTCTAAGTCCCCAAAAATTTTTTTTTTCAACTTTTTTTCAATTTTCCCCCTGTGGGATATATATTTTACCCACACTTTTGGAGCCCTCCTGGGATGCCCTCTAACATACTAGAACCTCATTTTGTGGAAGTTTTCACAAAATTGTGAAATTTTCAAAAAGTCAGAAATTTTGCCAAAAACGACTAAGTATCAAGGACTCATCGCGCGAATCGCTCTGGAACTGAAATCGGATGCGCGCACTGACACGCTCCCCTGTCTGGAAGTCTGACAAAAGTTGAAAAATTTTCTAAGTCCCCAAAAATTTTTTTTTTCAACTTTTTTTCAATTTTCCCCCTGTGGGATATATATTTTACCCACACTTTTGGAGCCCTCCTGGGATGCCCTCTAACATACTAGAACCTCATTTTGTGGAAGTTTTCACAAAATTGTGAAATTTTCCAAAAAGTCAGAAATTTTGCAAAAACGACTAAGTATCAAGGACTCATCGCGCGAATCGCTCTGGAACTGAAATCGGATGCGCGCACTGACACGCTCCCCTGTCTGGAAGTCTGACAAAAGTTGAAAAATTTTCTAAGTCCCCAAAAATTTTTTTTTTCAACTTTTTTTCAATTTTCCCCCTGTGGGATATATATTTTACCCACACTTTTGGAGCCCTCCTGGGATGCCCTCTAACATACTAGAACCTCATTTTGTGGAAGTTTTCACAAAATTGTGAAATTTTCCAAAAAGTCAGAAATTTTGCAAAAACGACTAAGTATCAAGGACTCATCGCGCGAATCGCTCTGGAACTGAAATCGGATGCGCGCACTGACACGCTCCCCTGTCTGGAAGTCTGACAAAAGTTGAAAAATTTTCTAAGTCCCCAAAAATTTTTTTTTTCAACTTTTTTTCAATTTTCCCCCTGTGGGATATATATTTTACCCACACTTTTGGAGCCCTCCTGGGATGCCCTCTAACATACTAGAACCTCATTTTGTGGAAGTTTTCACAAAATTGTGAAATTTTCCAAAAAGTCAGAAATTTTGCAAAAACGACTAAGTATCAAGGACTCATCGCGCGAATCGCTCTGGAACTGAAATCGGATGCGCGCACTGACATGCTCCCCTCTCTGGAAGTCTGACACATGTGTGAAAATTTTCTAAGTCCCCAAAAATTTTTTTTTTCAACTTTTTTTCAATTTTCCCCCTGTGGGATATATATTTTACCCACACTTTTGGAGCCCTCCTGGGATGCCCTCTAACATACTAGAACCTCATTTTGTGGAAGTTTTCACAAAATTGTGAAATTTTCAAAAAGTCAGAAATTTTGCCAAAAACGACTAAGTATCAAGGACTCATCGCGCGAATCGCTCTGGAACTGAAATCGGATGCGCGCACTGACACGCTCCCCTGTCTGGAAGTCTGACACATGTGTGAAAATTTTCTAAGTCCCCAAAAATTTTTTTTTTCAACTTTTTTTCAATTTTCCCCCTGTGGGATATATATTTTACCCACACTTTTGGAGCCCTCCTGGGATGCCCTCTAACATACTAGAACCTCATTTTGTGGAAGTTTTCACAAAATTGTGAAATTTTCAAAAAGTCAGAAATTTTGCCAAAAACGACTAAGTATCAAGGACTCATCGCGCGAATCGCTCTGGAACTGAAATCGGATGCGCGCACTGACACGCTCCCCTGTCTGGAAGTCTGACAAAAGTTGAAAAATTTTCTAAGTCCCCAAAAATTTTTTTTTTCAACTTTTTTTCAATTTTCCCCCTGTGGGATATATATTTTACCCACACTTTTGGAGCCCTCCTGGGATGCCCTCTAACATACTAGAACCTCATTTTGTGGAAGTTTTCACAAAATTGTGAAATTTTCAAAAAGTCAGAAATTTTGCCAAAAACGACTAAGTATCAAGGACTCATCGCGCGAATCGCTCTGGAACTGAAATCGGATGCGCGCACTGACACGCTCCCCTGTCTGGAAGTCTGACACATGTGTGAAAATTTTCTAAGTCCCCAAAAATTTTTTTTTTCAACTTTTTTTCAATTTTCCCCCTGTGGGATATATATTTTACCCACACTTTTGGAGCCCTCCTGGGATGCCCTCTAACATACTAGAACCTCATTTTGTGGAAGTTTTCACAAAATTGTGAAATTTTCAAAAAGTCAGAAATTTTGCCAAAAACGACTAAGTATCAAGGACTCATCGCGCGAATCGCTCTGGAACTGAAATCGGATGCGCGCACTGACACGCTCCCCTGTCTGGAAGTCTGACAAAAGTTGAAAAATTTTCTAAGTCCCCAAAAATTTTTTTTTTCAACTTTTTTTCAATTTTCCCCCTGTGGGATATATATTTTACCCACACTTTTGGAGCCCTCCTGGGATGCCCTCTAACATACTAGAACCTCATTTTGTGGAAGTTTTCACAAAATTGTGAAATTTTCAAAAAAGTCAGAAATTTTGCAAAAACGACTAAGTATCAAGGACTCATCGCGCGAATCGCTCTGGAACTGAAATCGGATGCGCGCACTGACATGCTCCCCTCTCTGGAAGTCTGACACATGTGTGAAAATTTTCTAAGTCCCCAAAAATTTTTTTTTTCAACTTTTTTTCAATTTTCCCCCTGTGGGATATATATTTTACCCACACTTTTGGAGCCCTCCTGGGATGCCCTCTAACATACTAGAACCTCATTTTGTGGAAGTTTTCACAAAATTGTGAAATTTTCAAAAAGTCAGAAATTTTGCCAAAAACGACTAAGTATCAAGGACTCATCGCGCGAATCGCTCTGGAACTGAAATCGGATGCGCGCACTGACACGCTCCCCTGTCTGGAAGTCTGACACATGTGTGAAAATTTTCTAAGTCCCCAAAAATTTTTTTTTTCAACTTTT
>NW_027365497.1:82500-85000 GCF_046119375.1 Phyllobates terribilis
GGTGGGCGCCCCGCCGTTCGCCCGTACGGGTCGTCGGACCACTGCCTTCGCTCGGTTCGGGTCAAACTCCCCACGGCTCGGCCACCTCCGCAGACGGGAGGCGAGGCCGGCATGCGCGCCCAAAGATAGGTGTCGGAAGCCCGGGGGTAGAGGAGGAAGGGGACCGCTCACCTTAAGCCAGCGCGGGCTCCAAAGCCCGGGCCGAGCGAGCGGCGCCACCTCCCCACCCGGGAGCGCTGCGCCAGATCGATCGGAGGAAGAGCAGGGGTGCATGTAGGGACTTGCCCAAGTACGGAGGCTGCAAACCCCTGTCGTCGGGAGATACGTGCCCACGAGTCCTGGAAGCGCGACTCGGGTACAGGCGCCCTTGCGGGGGGGTACTGGATGTGGAACAGCACTGGGGTCGAAGCCACAAAAGCATCCGCCCTCATGGAGCCTCTCCTCGGCCTAAAAATCCAGATTTTAGCCTTGACGGCGCCCCCATGTGGAGAACCAGGGCCCGCGGGGGGGTCTGGCCAGGCTCACTTCAACCCAGGAACACCTCTCTGACTTGGGATAGGCGACCGGCAAAAGTCCCCCCACGCAGCTGCGGAAGCCTGGGTTCAGCCAAGGTGCAGACCTCCAGCCGAACAGGGACTCATAGCCAAAACGCATACCCAGGCCTACGGAGGTGAAAACCAGCTTAAATGAGTCGAAATGTGTCGGGGCTGAGAGGTACCTCTCTCTCATATATTCTGCCGGTGGTGTGCAAAACTGGGTCTTTGCATGGAGTGTCACCCTATACCCACTTTAGGGACGCATGCAAAAAAGTGCCCGATCGCCTGGAACTGTCAGGCGGATTCGGCTCCCTGGAATTTCCTCATTCTGGTTCTTTTTCACTTTTTGTCTCTTTTGCGACATCTAGTGGGCAGGCTGCATTACTGCAACCGGGGACACCTCAAAACGCTTGGAACTGGGGAGCGGGCTCAATTTACAAACGTTTTGCGGGTCCTGGAAGTCAAAATTGTGACTTCTGAAAACGACTAAGTATCAAGGACTCATCGCGCGAATCGCTCTGGAACTGAAATCGGATGCGCGCACTGACATGCTCCCCTCTCTGGAAGTCTGACACAAGTTGAAAAATTTTCTAAGTCCCCAAAAATTTTTTTTTTCAACTTTTTTTCAATTTTCCCCCTGTGGGATATATATTTTACCCACACTTTTGGAGCCCTCCTGGGATGCCCTCTAACATACTAGAACCTCATTTTGTGGAAGTTTTCACAAAATTGTGAAATTTTCAAAAAGTCAGAAATTTTGCCAAAAACGACTAAGTATCAAGGACTCATCGCGCGAATCGCTCTGGAACTGAAATCGGATGCGCGCACTGACACGCTCCCCTGTCTGGAAGTCTGACAAAAGTTGAAAAATTTTCTAAGTCCCCAAAAATTTTTTTTTTCAACTTTTTTTCAATTTTCCCCCTGTGGGATATATATTTTACCCACACTTTTGGAGCCCTCCTGGGATGCCCTCTAACATACTAGAACCTCATTTTGTGGAAGTTTTCACAAAATTGTGAAATTTTCCAAAAAGTCAGAAATTTTGCAAAAACGACTAAGTATCAAGGACTCATCGCGCGAATCGCTCTGGAACTGAAATCGGATGCGCGCACTGACATGCTCCCCTCTCTGGAAGTCTGACACATGTGTGAAAATTTTCTAAGTCCCCAAAAATTTTTTTTTTCAACTTTTTTTCAATTTTCCCCCTGTGGGATATATATTTTACCCACACTTTTGGAGCCCTCCTGGGATGCCCTCTAACATACTAGAACCTCATTTTGTGGAAGTTTTCACAAAATTGTGAAATTTTCAAAAAGTCAGAAATTTTGCCAAAAACGACTAAGTATCAAGGACTCATCGCGCGAATCGCTCTGGAACTGAAATCGGATGCGCGCACTGACACGCTCCCCTGTCTGGAAGTCTGACAAAAGTTGAAAAATTTTCTAAGTCCCCAAAAATTTTTTTTTTCAACTTTTTTTCAATTTTCCCCCTGTGGGATATATATTTTACCCACACTTTTGGAGCCCTCCTGGGATGCCCTCTAACATACTAGAACCTCATTTTGTGGAAGTTTTCACAAAATTGTGAAATTTTCAAAAAGTCAGAAATTTTGCCAAAAACGACTAAGTATCAAGGACTCATCGCGCGAATCGCTCTGGAACTGAAATCGGATGCGCGCACTGACACGCTCCCCTGTCTGGAAGTCTGACAAAAGTTGAAAAATTTTCTAAGTCCCCAAAAATTTTTTTTTTCAACTTTTTTTCAATTTTCCCCCTGTGGGATATATATTTTACCCACACTTTTGGAGCCCTCCTGGGATGCCCTCTAACATACTAGAACCTCATTTTGTGGAAGTTTTCACAAAATTGTGAAATTTTCCAAAAAGTCAGAAATTTTGCAAAAACGACTAAGTATCAAGGACTCATCGCGCGAATCGCTCTGGAACTGAAATCGGATGCGCGCAC
>NW_027365497.1:95000-97500 GCF_046119375.1 Phyllobates terribilis
TCCTGCTCCCTGGCCGAGCCGCCTGGGAGGACGAGGGTCGAGGGGGAAGGCAACGGTCGGGCTGGGGCACACCGCACGGTGAGAACCCCCTTCGCCTGCCTCCACACCTCTGTCGTCCTCCCCACTGACGTAGGGGCTCGGGAAAAGACTGGAAATCGCGAAGCTCGGCAGTGGCGCGGAGAGGCCACCCACCGCCGCCGCTGTCGCCACCGCCGCGGAGGCCGCCCTTTCGGACACGAGGGGCAGCGCGAGCCTCCGCTGGCCGGGTACGCATCTGGAAGAAAAGGGCCGCCCTCGGAGAAGATCGCTGTGCTTCCCCGCACAGGGAGCGATTCGGACGACGGGCCCCCACGCCTGGCTGGGTGGGCGCCCCGCCGTTCGCCCGTACGGGTCGTCGGACCACTGCCTTCGCTCGGTTCGGGTCAAACTCCCCACGGCTCGGCCACCTCCGCAGACGGGAGGCGAGGCCGGCATGCGCGCCCAAAGATAGGTGTCGGAAGCCCGGGGGTAGAGGAGGAAGGGGACCGCTCACCTTAAGCCAGCGCGGGCTCCAAAGCCCGGGCCGAGCGAGCGGCGCCACCTCCCCACCCGGGAGCGCTGCGCCAGATCGATCGGAGGAAGAGCAGGGGTGCATGTAGGGACTTGCCCAAGTACGGAGGCTGCAAACCCCTGTCGTCGGGAGATACGTGCCCACGAGTCCTGGAAGCGCGACTCGGGTACAGGCGCCCTTGCGGGGGGGTACTGGATGTGGAACAGCACTGGGGTCGAAGCCACAAAAGCATCCGCCCTCATGGAGCCTCTCCTCGGCCTAAAAATCCAGATTTTAGCCTTGACGGCGCCCCCATGTGGAGAACCAGGGCCCGCGGGGGGGTCTGGCCAGGCTCACTTCAACCCAGGAACACCTCTCTGACTTGGGATAGGCGACCGGCAAAAGTCCCCCCACGCAGCTGCGGAAGCCTGGGTTCAGCCAAGGTGCAGACCTCCAGCCGAACAGGGACTCATAGCCAAAACGCATACCCAGGCCTACGGAGGTGAAAACCAGCTTAAATGAGTCGAAATGTGTCGGGGCTGAGAGGTACCTCTCTCTCATATATTCTGCCGGTGGTGTGCAAAACTGGGTCTTTGCATGGAGTGTCACCCTATACCCACTTTAGGGACGCATGCAAAAAAGTGCCCGATCGCCTGGAACTGTCAGGCGGATTCGGCTCCCTGGAATTTCCTCATTCTGGTTCTTTTTCACTTTTTGTCTCTTTTGCGACATCTAGTGGGCAGGCTGCATTACTGCAACCGGGGACACCTCAAAACGCTTGGAACTGGGGAGCGGGCTCAATTTACAAACGTTTTGCGGGTCCTGGAAGTCAAAATTGTGACTTCTGAAAACGACTAAGTATCAAGGACTCATCGCGCGAATCGCTCTGGAACTGAAATCGGATGCGCGCACTGACATGCTCCCCTCTCTGGAAGTCTGACACAAGTTGAAAAATTTTCTAAGTCCCCAAAAATTTTTTTTTTCAACTTTTTTTCAATTTTCCCCCTGTGGGATATATATTTTACCCACACTTTTGGAGCCCTCCTGGGATGCCCTCTAACATACTAGAACCTCATTTTGTGGAAGTTTTCACAAAATTGTGAAATTTTCAAAAAGTCAGAAATTTTGCCAAAAACGACTAAGTATCAAGGACTCATCGCGCGAATCGCTCTGGAACTGAAATCGGATGCGCGCACTGACACGCTCCCCTGTCTGGAAGTCTGACAAAAGTTGAAAAATTTTCTAAGTCCCCAAAAATTTTTTTTTTCAACTTTTTTTCAATTTTCCCCCTGTGGGATATATATTTTACCCACACTTTTGGAGCCCTCCTGGGATGCCCTCTAACATACTAGAACCTCATTTTGTGGAAGTTTTCACAAAATTGTGAAATTTTCCAAAAAGTCAGAAATTTTGCAAAAACGACTAAGTATCAAGGACTCATCGCGCGAATCGCTCTGGAACTGAAATCGGATGCGCGCACTGACATGCTCCCCTCTCTGGAAGTCTGACACATGTGTGAAAATTTTCTAAGTCCCCAAAAATTTTTTTTTTCAACTTTTTTTCAATTTTCCCCCTGTGGGATATATATTTTACCCACACTTTTGGAGCCCTCCTGGGATGCCCTCTAACATACTAGAACCTCATTTTGTGGAAGTTTTCACAAAATTGTGAAATTTTCAAAAAGTCAGAAATTTTGCCAAAAACGACTAAGTATCAAGGACTCATCGCGCGAATCGCTCTGGAACTGAAATCGGATGCGCGCACTGACACGCTCCCCTGTCTGGAAGTCTGACAAAAGTTGAAAAATTTTCTAAGTCCCCAAAAATTTTTTTTTTCAACTTTTTTTCAATTTTCCCCCTGTGGGATATATATTTTACCCACACTTTTGGAGCCCTCCTGGGATGCCCTCTAACATACTAGAACCTCATTTTGTGGAAGTTTTCACAAAATTGTGAAATTTTCAAAAAGTCA
>NW_027365497.1:107500-109848 GCF_046119375.1 Phyllobates terribilis
CGGGGGGTCCTCGACCCACCGGCGGACAGGCACGAGGATTGGGAGAGGGGGGCTGGCCGTCGGGGGTCCCGCCGCGGCTCTGGCACTAACCCCGGCGACGCTGAGGTCACGTGGGTGGTCGTCGGCCTGGCCGTGTCGGCGTCGCCCTCCAGCGTAGTCCCTCTTCCCGCTCGCGCCCGTAACCTCAAAGGGATGCCCGAGCGGCTTTTCTTCCCAGGGCTGCTCCCCGCCCAGGGCGGGAGCGCAGGGGGATCCCAGGTCGGCCTTTCACCGTACTCCCTACCTCTTGGCCCTCGTTCCTTCTCCCGTTCTCCATCTAACCCCTTGGCTCTGGGGTTTCCGCTCTCCCTCTCTCGCTCTCTCTCCTGCTCCCTGGCCGAGCCGCCTGGGAGGACGAGGGTCGAGGGGGAAGGCAACGGTCGGGCTGGGGCACACCGCACGGTGAGAACCCCCTTCGCCTGCCTCCACACCTCTGTCGTCCTCCCCACTGACGTAGGGGCTCGGGAAAAGACTGGAAATCGCGAAGCTCGGCAGTGGCGCGGAGAGGCCACCCACCGCCGCCGCTGTCGCCACCGCCGCGGAGGCCGCCCTTTCGGACACGAGGGGCAGCGCGAGCCTCCGCTGGCCGGGTACGCATCTGGAAGAAAAGGGCCGCCTCGGAGAAGATCGCTGTGCTTCCCCGCACAGGGAGCGATTCGGACGACGGGCCCCCACGCCTGGCTGGGTGGGCGCCCCGCCGTTCGCCCGTACGGGTCGTCGGACCACTGCCTTCGCTCGGTTCGGGTCAAACTCCCCACGGCTCGGCCACCTCCGCAGACGGGAGGCGAGGCCGGCATGCGCGCCCAAAGATAGGTGTCGGAAGCCCGGGGGTAGAGGAGGAGGGGACCGCTCACCTTAAGCCAGCGCGGGCTCCAAAGCCCGGGCCGAGCGAGCGGCGCCACCTCCCCACCCGGGAGCGCTGCGCCAGATCGATCGGAGGAAGAGCAGGGGTGCATGTAGGGACTTGCCCAAGTACGGAGGCTGCAAACCCCTGTCGTCGGGAGATACGTGCCCACGAGTCCTGGAAGCGCGACTCGGGTACAGGCGCCCTTGCGGGGGGGTACTGGATGTGGAACAGCACTGGGGTCGAAGCCACAAAAGCATCCGCCCTCATGGAGCCTCTCCTCGGCCTAAAATCCAGATTTTAGCCTTGACGGCGCCCCCATGTGGAGAACCAGGGCCCGCGGGGGGTCTGGCCAGGCTCACTTCAACCCAGGAACACCTCTCTGACTTGGGATAGGCGACCGGCAAAAGTCCCCCCACGCAGCTGCGGAAGCCTGGGTTCAGCCAAGGTGCAGACCTCCAGCCGAACAGGGACTCATAGCCAAAACGCATACCCAGGCCTACGGAGGTGAAAACCAGCTTAAATGAGTCGAAATGTGTCGGGGCTGAGAGGTACCTCTCTCTCATATATTCTGCCGGTGGTGTGCAAAACTGGGTCTTTGCATGGAGTGTCACCCTATACCCACTTTAGGGACGCATGCAAAAAAGTGCCCGATCGCCTGGAACTGTCAGGCGGATTCGGCTCCCTGGAATTTCCTCATTCTGGTTCTTTTTCACTTTTTGTCTCTTTTGCGACATCTAGTGGGCAGGCTGCATTACTGCAACCGGGGACACCTCAAAACGCTTGGAACTGGGGAGCGGGCTCAATTTACAAACGTTTTGCGGGTCCCTGGAAGTCAAAATTGTGACTTCTGAAAACGACTAAGTATCAAGGACTCATCGCGCGAATCGCTCTGGAACTGAAATCGGATGCGCGCACTGACATGCTCCCCTCTCTGGAAGTCTGACACAAGTTGAAAAATTTTCTAAGTCCCCAAAAATTTTTTTTTTCAACTTTTTTTCAATTTTCCCCCTGTGGGATATATATTTTACCCACACTTTTGGAGCCCTCCTGGGATGCCCTCTAACATACTAGAACCTCATTTTGTGGAAGTTTTCACAAAATTGTGAAATTTCAAAAAAGTCAGAAATTTTGCAAAAACGACTAAGTATCAAGGACTCATCGCGCGAATCGCTCTGGAACTGAAATCGGATGCGCGCACTGACACGCTCCCCTGTCTGGAAGTCTGACAAAAGTTGAAATTTTCTAAGTCCCCAAAAATTTTTTTTTTTCAACTTTTTTTCAATTTCCCCCTGTGGGATATATATTTTACCCACACTTTTGGAGCCCTCCTGGGATGCCCTCTAACATACTAGAACCTCATTTTGTGGAAGTTTTCACAAAATTGTGAAATTTTTCAAAAAGTCAGAAATTTTGCCAAAAACGACTAAGTAATCAAGGGACTCATCGCGCGAATCGCTCTGGA
>NW_027365498.1:0-109846 GCF_046119375.1 Phyllobates terribilis
TGAATCTTCTTTATCCTGCTAGATTAGCAGGAAAAAGCAAAGAAATTTCCAGAATTGCACCTTGCAATGTGGAGATATTACTGTTTGTGCATTTACAATATTCATTGATTTTTGCCATTGAAAAACGTCCAGAAATGTTTGAAGCTACTGACTGAAATGAAAGGAGCTGGCATCTCACTCTCTTTGAATCTTCTTTATCATGCTAGGATTAGCAGGAAAAAGCAAAAAATTTCAGAATTGCACCTTGCAATGTGGAGATATTACTGTTTGTGCATTTACAATATTCATTGATTTTTGCCATTGAAAAACATGTTTTTCATATACCAGAAATGTTTGAAGCTACTGACTGAATGAAAGGAGCTGGCATCTCACTCTCTTTGAATCTTCTTTATCATGCTAGGATTAGCAGGAAAAAGCAAAAAATTCAGAATGCACCTTGCAATGTGGAGATATTACTGTTTGTGCATTTACAATATTCATTGATTTTTGCCATTGAAAAACGTCCAGAAATGTTTGAAGCTACTGACTGAATGAAAGGAGCTGGCATCTCACTCTCTTTGAATCTTCTTTATCCTGCTAGGATTAGCAGGAAAAAGCAAAAAATTTCAGAATTGCACCTTGCAATGTGGAGATATTACTGTCTGTGCATTTACAATATTCATTGATTTTTGCCATTGAAAAACGTCCAGAAATGTTTGAAGCTACTGACTGAATGAAAGGAGCTGGCATCTCACTCTCTTTGAATCTTCTTTATCATGCTAGGATTAGCAGTAAAAAGCAAAAAATTTCAGAATTGCACCTTGCAATGTGGAGATATGACTGTTTGTGCATTTACAATATTCATTGATTTTTGCCATTGAAAAACGTCCAGAAATGTTTGAAGCTACTGACTGAATGAAAGGAGCTGGCATCTCACTCTCTTTGAATCTTCTTTATCATGCTAGGATTAGCAGGAAAAAGCAAAAAATTTCAGAATTGCACCTTGCAATGTGGAGATATTACTGTTTGTGCATTACAATATTCATTGATTTTTGCCATTGAAAAACGTCCAGAAATGTTTGAAGCTACTGACTGAATGAAAGGAGCTGGCATCTCACTCTCTTTGAATCTTCTTTATCATGCTAGGATTAGCAGGAAAAAGCAAAAAATTTCAGAATTGCACCTTGCAATGTGGAGATATTACTGTTTGTGCATTTACAATATTCATTGATTTTTGCCATTGAAAACATGTTTTTCATATACCAGAAATGTTTGAAGCTACTGACTGAATGAAAGGAGCTGGCATCTCACTCTTTGAATCTTTATCATGCTAGGATTAGCAGGAAAAAGCAAAAATTTCAGAATGCACCTTGCAATGTGGAGATATTACTGTTTGTGCATTTACAATATTCATTGATTTTGCCATTGAAAAACGTCCAGAAATGTTTGAAGCTACTGACTGAATGAAAGGAGCTGGCATCTCACTCTCTTTGAATCTTCTTTATCCTGCTAGGATTAGCAGGAAAAAGCAAAAAATTTCAGAATTGCACCTTGCAATGTGGAGATATTACTGTCTGTGCATTTACAATATTCATTGATTTTTGCCATTGAAAAACGTCCAGAAATGTTTGAAGCTACTGACTGAATGAAAGGAGCTGGCATCTCACTCTCTTTGAATCTTCTTTATCATGCTAGGATTAGCAGTAAAAAGCAAAAATTTCAGAATTGCACCTTGCAATGTGGAGATATTACTGTTTGTGCATTTACAATATTCATTGATTTTTGCCATTTGAAAAACGTCCAGAAATGTTTGAAGCTACTGACTGAATGAAAGGAGCTGGCATCTCACTCTCTTTGAATCTTCTTTATCATGCTAGGATTAGCAGGAAAAAGCAAAAAATTTCAGAATTGCACCTTGCAATGTGGAGATATTACTGTTTGTGCATTTACAATATTCATTGATTTTTGCCATTGAAAAACATGTTTTTCATATACCAGAAATGTTTGAAGCTACTGACTGAATGAAAGGAGCTGGCATCTCACTCTCTTTGAATCTTCTTTATCCTGCTAGGATTAGCAGGAAAAAGCAAAAAATTTCAGAATTGCACCTTGCAATGTGGAGATATTACTGTTTGTGCCATTTACAATATTCATTGATTTTTGCCATTGAAAAACATCATTTATTCATATACCAGAAATGTTTGAAGCTACTGACTGAATGAAAGGAGCTGGCATCTCACTCTCTTTGAATCTTCTTTATCATGCTAGGATTAGCAGGAAAAAGCAAAAATTTCAGAATTGCACCTTGCAATGTGGAGATATTACTGTTTGTGCATTTACAATATCATTGATTTTTGCCATTGAAAAACGTCCAGAAATGTTTGAAGCTACTGACTGAATGAAAGGAGCTGGCATCTCACTCTCTTTGAATCTTCTTTATCCTGCTAGGATTAGCAGGAAAAAGCAAAAAAATTTCAGAATTGAACCTTGCAATGTGGAGATATTACTGTTTGTGCATTTACAATATTCATTGATTTTTGCCATTGAAAAACGTCCAGAAATGTTTGAAGCTACTGACTGAATGAAAGGAGCTGGCATCTCACTCTCTTTGAATCTTCTTTATCATGCTAGGATTAGCAGGAAAAAGCAAAAAATTTCAGAATTGCACCTTGCAATGTGGAGATATTACTGTTTGTGCATTTACAATATTCATTGATTTTTGCCATTGAAAACGTCCAGAAATGTTTGAAGCTACTGACTGAATGAAAGGAGCTGGCATCTCACTCTCTTTGAATCTTCTTTATCATGCTAGGATAGCAGAAAAAGCAAAAAATTTCAGAATTGCACCTTGCAATGTGGAGATATTACTGTTTGTGCATTTACAATATTCATTGATTTTTGCCATTGAAAAACATGTTTTTCATATACCAGAAATGTTTGAAGCTACTGACTGAATGAAAGGAGCTGGCATCTCACTCTCTTTGAATCTTCTTTATCATGCTAGGATTAGCAGGAAAAAGCAAGAAATTTCAGAATTGCACCTTGCAATGTGGAGATATTACTGTTTGTGCATTTACAATATTCATTGATTTTTGCCATTGAAAAACATGTTTTTCATATACCAGAAATGTTTGAAGCTACTGACTGAATGAAAGGAGCTGGCATCTCACTCTCTTTGAATCTTCTTTATCCTGCTAGGGATTAGCAGGAAAAAGCAAAAAATTTCAGAATTGCACCTTGCAATGTGGAGATATTACTGTTTGTGCATTTACAATATTCATTGATTTTTGCCATTGAAAAACATCATGTTATTCATATACCAGAAATGTTTGAAGCTACTGACTGAATGAAAGGAGCTGGCATCTCACTCTCTTTGAATCTTCTTTATCATGCTAGGATTAACAGGAAAAAGCAAAAATTTCAGAATTGCACCTTGCAATGTGGAGATATTACTGTTTGTGCATTTACAATATTCATTGATTTTTGCCATTGAAAAACGTCCAGAAATGTTTGAAGCTACTGACTGAATGAAAGGAGCTGGCATCTCACTCTCTTTGAATCTTCTTTATCCTGCTAGGATTAGCAGGAAAAAGCAAAAAATTTCAGAATTGAACCTTGCAATGTGGAGATATTACTGTTTGTGCATTTACAATATTCATTGATTTTTGCCATTGAAAACGTCCAGAAATGTTTGAAGCTACTGACTGAATGAAAGGAGCTGGCATCTCACTCTCTTTGAATCTTCGTTATCATGCTAGGATTAGCAGGAAAAAGCAAAAAATTTCAGAATTGCACCTTGCAATGTGGAGATATTACTGTTTGTGCATTTACAATATTCATTGATTTTTGCCATTGAAAACGTCCAGAAATGTTTGAAGCTACTGACTGAATGAAGGAGCTGGCATCTCACTCTCTTTGAATCTTCTTTATCATGCTAGGATTAGCAGGAAAAAGCAAAAAATTTCAGAATTGCACCTTGCAATGTGGAGATATTACTGTTTGTGCATTTACAATATTCATTGATTTTTGCCATTGAAAAACATGTTTTTCATATACCAGAAATGTTTGAAGCTACTGACTGAATGAAAGGAGCTGGCATCTCACTCTTTGAATCTTCTTTATCATGCTAGGATTAGCAGGAAAAAGCAAAAAATTTCAGAATTGCACCTTGCAATGTGGAGATATTACTGTTTGTGCATTTACAATATTCATTGATTTTTGTCATTGAAAAACATGTTTTTCATATACCAGAAATGTTTGAAGCTACTGACTGAATGAAAGGAGCTGGCATCTCACTCTCTTTGAATCTTCTTTATCCTGCTAGGATTAGCAGAAAAAGCAAAAAATTTCAGAATTGCACCTTGCAATGTGGAGATATTACTGTTTGTGCATTTACAATATTCATTGATTTTTGCCATTGAAAAACGTCCAGAAATGTTTGAAGCTACTGACTGAATGAAAGGAGCTGGCATCTCACTCTCTTTGAATCTTCTTTATCATGCTAGGATTAGCAGGAAAAAGCAAAAAATTTCAGAATTGCACCTTGCAATGTGGAGATATTACTGTTTGTGCATTTACAATATTCATTGATTTTTGCCATTGAAAAACATGTTTTTCATATACCAGAAATGTTTGAAGCTACTGACTGAATGAAAGGAGCTGGCATCTCACTCTCTTTGAATCTTCTTTATCATGCTAGGATTAGCAGGAAAAAGCAAGAAATTTCAGAATTGCACCTTGCAATGTGGAGATATTACTGTTTGTGCATTTACAATATTCATTGATTTTTGCCATTGAAAAACATGTTTTCATACACCAGAAATGTTTGAAGCTACTGACTGAATGAAAGGAGCTGGCATCTCACTCTCTTTGAATCTTCTTTATCCTGCTAGGATTAGCAGGAAAAAGCAAAAAATTTCAGAATTGCACCTTGCAATGTGGAGATATTACTGTTTGTGCATTTACAATATTCATTGATTTTTGCCATTGAAAAACAGTCATGTTTATTCATATACCAGAAATGTTTGAAGCTACTGACTGAATGAAAGGAGCTGGCATCTCACTCTCTTTGAATCTTCTTTATCATGCTAGGATTAACAGGAAAAAGCAAAAAATTTCAGAATTGCACCTTGCAATGTGGAGATATTACTGTTTGTGCATTACAATATTCATTGATTTTTGCCATTGAAAAACTTGTTTTTCAGTTTACCAGAAATGTTTGAAGCTACTGACTGAATGAAAGGAGCTGGCATCTCACTCTCTTTGAATCTTCTTTATCATGCTAGGATTAGCAGGAAAAAGCAAAAAATTTCAGAATTGCACCTTGCAATGTGGAGATATTACTGTTTGTGCATTTACAATATTCATTGATTTTTGCCATTGAAAAACATGTTTTTCATATACCAGAAATGTTTGAAGCTACTGACTGAATGAAAGGAGCTGGCATCTCACTCTCTTTGAATCTTCTTTATCATGCTAGGATTAGCAGGAAAAAGCAAGAAATTTCAGAATTGCACCTTGCAATGTGGAGATATTACTGTTTGTGCATTTACAATATTCATTGATTTTTGCCATTGAAAAACGTCCAGAAATGTTTGAAGCTACTGACTGAATGAAAGGAGCTGGCATCTCACTCTCTTTGAATCTTCTTTATCCTGCTAGGATTAGCAGGAAAAAGCAAAAAATTTCAGAATTGAACCTTGCAATGTGGAGATATTACTGTTTGTGCATTTACAATATTCATTGATTTTTGCCATTGAAAAACGTCCAGAAATGTTTGAAGCTACTGACTGAATGAAAGGAGCTGGCATCTCACTCTCTTTGAATCTTCGTTATCATGCTAGGATTAGCAGGAAAAAGCAAAAAATTTCAGAATTGCACCTTGCAATGTGGAGATATTACTGTTTGTGCATTTACAATATTCATTGATTTTTGCCATTGAAAAACGTCCAGAAATGTTTGAAGCTACTGACTGAATGAAAGGAGCTGGCATCTCACTCTCTTTGAATCTTCTTTATCATGCTAGGATTAGCAGGAAAAAGCAAAAAATTTCAGAATTGCACCTTGCAATGTGGAGATATTACTGTTTGTGCATTTACAATATTCATTGATTTTTGCCATTGAAAAACATGTTTTTCATATACCAGAAATGTTTGAAGCTACTGACTGAATGAAAGGAGCTGGCATCTCACTCTTTGAATCTTCTTTATCATGCTAGGATTAGCAGGAAAAAGCAAAAAATTTCAGAATTGCACCTTGCAATGTGGAGATATTACTGTTTGTGCATTTACAATATTCATTGATTTTTGTCATTGAAAAACATGTTTTTCATATACCAGAAATGTTTGAAGCTACTGACTGAATGAAAGGAGCTGGCATCTCACTCTCTTTGAATCTTCTTTATCCTGCTAGGATTAGCAGGAAAAAGCAAAAAATTTCAGAATTGCACCTTGCAATGTGGAGATATTACTGTTTGTGCATTTACAATATTCATTGATTTTTGCCATTGAAAAACGTCCAGAAATGTTTGAAGCTACTGACTGAATGAAAGGAGCTGGCATCTCACTCTCTTTGAATCTTCTTTATCATGCTAGGATTAGCAGGAAAAAGCAAAAAATTTCAGAATTGCACCTTGCAATGTGGAGATATTACTGTTTGTGCATTTACAATATTCATTGATTTTTGCCATTGAAAAACATGTTTTTCATATACCAGAAATGTTTGAAGCTACTGACTGAATGAAAGGAGCTGGCATCTCACTCTCTTTGAATCTTCTTTATCATGCTAGGATTAGCAGGAAAAAGCAAGAAATTTCAGAATTGCACCTTGCAATGTGGAGATATTACTGTTTGTGCATTTACAATATTCATTGATTTTTGCCATTGAAAAACATGTTTTTCATACACCAGAAATGTTTGAAGCTACTGACTGAATGAAAGGAGCTGGCATCTCACTCTCTTTGAATCTTCTTTATCCTGCTAGGATTAGCAGGAAAAAGCAAAAAATTTCAGAATTGCACCTTGCAATGTGGAGATATTACTGTTTGTGCATTTACAATATTCATTGATTTTTGCCATTGAAAAACATCATGTTATTCATATACCAGAAATGTTTGAAGCTACTGACTGAATGAAAGGAGCTGGCATCTCACTCTCTTTGAATCTTCTTTATCATGCTAGGATTAACAGGAAAAAGCAAAAAATTTCAGAATTGCACCTTGCAATGTGGAGATATTACTGTTTGTGCATTTACAATATTCATTGATTTTTGCCATTGAAAAACGTCCAGAAATGTTTGAAGCTACTGACTGAATGAAAGGAGCTGGCATCTCACTCTCTTTGAATCTTCTTTATCATGCTAGGATTAGCAGGAAAAAGCAAAAAATTTCAGAATTGCACCTTGCAATGTGGAGATATTACTGTTTGTGCATTTACAATATTCATTGATTTTTGCCATTGAAAAACATGTTTTTCATATACCAGAAATGTTTGAAGCTACTGACTGAATGAAAGGAGCTGGCATCTCACTCTCTTTGAATCTTCTTTATCATGCTAGGATTAGCAGGAAAAAGCAAGAAATTTCAGAATTGCACCTTGCAATGTGGAGATATTACTGTTTGTGCATTTACAATATTCATTGATTTTTGCCATTGAAAAACATGTTTTTCATATACCAGAAATGTTTGAAGCTACTGACTGAATGAAAGGAGCTGGCATCTCACTCTCTTTGAATCTTCTTTATCCTGCTAGGATTAGCAGGAAAAAGCAAAAAATTTCAGAATTGCACCTTGCAATGTGGAGATATTACTGTTTGTGCATTTACAATATTCATTGATTTTTGCCATTGAAAAACATCATGTTATTCATATACCAGAAATGTTTGAAGCTACTGACTGAATGAAAGGAGCTGGCATCTCACTCTCTTTGAATCTTCTTTATCATGCTAGGATTAACAGGAAAAAGCAAAAAATTTCAGAATTGCACCTTGCAATGTGGAGATATTACTGTTTGTGCATTTACAATATTCATTGATTTTTGCCATTGAAAAACGTCCAGAAATGTTTGAAGCTACTGACTGAATGAAAGGAGCTGGCATCTCACTCTCTTTGAATCTTCTTTATCCTGCTAGGATTAGCAGGAAAAAGCAAAAAATTTCAGAATTGAACCTTGCAATGTGGAGATATTACTGTTTGTGCATTTACAATATTCATTGATTTTTGCCATTGAAAAACGTCCAGAAATGTTTGAAGCTACTGACTGAATGAAAGGAGCTGGCATCTCACTCTCTTTGAATCTTCTTTATCATGCTAGGATTAGCAGGAAAAAGCAAAAAATTTCAGAATTGCACCTTGCAATGTGGAGATATTACTGTTTGTGCATTTACAATATTCATTGATTTTTGCCATTGAAAAACATGTTTTTCATATACCAGAAATGTTTGAAGCTACTGACTGAATGAAAGGAGCTGGCATCTCACTCTCTTTGAATCTTCTTTATCATGCTAGGATTAGCAGGAAAAAGCAAAAAATTTCAGAATTGCACCTTGCAATGTGGAGATATTACTGTTTGTGCATTTACAATATTCATTGATTTTTGTCATTGAAAAACATGTTTTTCATATACCAGAAATGTTTGAAGCTACTGACTGAATGAAAGGAGCTGGCATCTCACTCTCTTTGAATCTTCTTTATCCTGCTAGGATTAGCAGGAAAAAGCAAAAAATTTCAGAATTGCACCTTGCAATGTGGAGATATTACTGTTTGTGCATTTACAATATTCATTGATTTTTGCCATTGAAAAACGTCCAGAAATGTTTGAAGCTACTGACTGAATGAAAGGAGCTGGCATCTCACTCTCTTTGAATCTTCTTTATCATGCTAGGATTAGCAGGAAAAAGCAAAAAATTTCAGAATTGCACCTTGCAATGTGGAGATATTACTGTTTGTGCATTTACAATATTCATTGATTTTTGCCATTGAAAAACATGTTTTTCATATACCAGAAATGTTTGAAGCTACTGACTGAATGAAAGGAGCTGGCATCTCACTCTCTTTGAATCTTCTTTATCATGCTAGGATTAGCAGGAAAAAGCAAGAAATTTCAGAATTGCACCTTGCAATGTGGAGATATTACTGTTTGTGCATTTACAATATTCATTGATTTTTGCCATTGAAAAACATGTTTTTCATATACCAGAAATGTTTGAAGCTACTGACTGAATGAAAGGAGCTGGCATCTCACTCTCTTTGAATCTTCTTTATCCTGCTAGGATTAGCAGGAAAAAGCAAAAAATTTCAGAATTGCACCTTGCAATGTGGAGATATTACTGTTTGTGCATTTACAATATTCATTGATTTTTGCCATTGAAAAACATCATGTTATTCATATACCAGAAATGTTTGAAGCTACTGACTGAATGAAAGGAGCTGGCATCTCACTCTCTTTGAATCTTCTTTATCATGCTAGGATTAACAGGAAAAAGCAAAAAATTTCAGAATTGCACCTTGCAATGTGGAGATATTACTGTTTGTGCATTTACAATATTCATTGATTTTTGCCATTGAAAAACGTCCAGAAATGTTTGAAGCTACTGACTGAATGAAAGGAGCTGGCATCTCACTCTCTTTGAATCTTCTTTATCCTGCTAGGATTAGCAGGAAAAAGCAAAAAATTTCAGAATTGAACCTTGCAATGTGGAGATATTACTGTTTGTGCATTTACAATATTCATTGATTTTTGCCATTGAAAAACGTCCAGAAATGTTTGAAGCTACTGACTGAATGAAAGGAGCTGGCATCTCACTCTCTTTGAATCTTCGTTATCATGCTAGGATTAGCAGGAAAAAGCAAAAAATTTCAGAATTGCACCTTGCAATGTGGAGATATTACTGTTTGTGCATTTACAATATTCATTGATTTTTGCCATTGAAAAACGTCCAGAAATGTTTGAAGCTACTGACTGAATGAAAGGAGCTGGCATCTCACTCTCTTTGAATCTTCTTTATCATGCTAGGATTAGCAGGAAAAAGCAAAAAATTTCAGAATTGCACCTTGCAATGTGGAGATATTACTGTTTGTGCATTTACAATATTCATTGATTTTTGCCATTGAAAAACATGTTTTTCATATACCAGAAATGTTTGAAGCTACTGACTGAATGAAAGGAGCTGGCATCTCACTCTTTGAATCTTCTTTATCATGCTAGGATTAGCAGGAAAAAGCAAAAAATTTCAGAATTGCACCTTGCAATGTGGAGATATTACTGTTTGTGCATTTACAATATTCATTGATTTTTGTCATTGAAAAACATGTTTTTCATATACCAGAAATGTTTGAAGCTACTGACTGAATGAAAGGAGCTGGCATCTCACTCTCTTTGAATCTTCTTTATCCTGCTAGGATTAGCAGGAAAAAGCAAAAAATTTCAGAATTGCACCTTGCAATGTGGAGATATTACTGTTTGTGCATTTACAATATTCATTGATTTTTGCCATTGAAAAACGTCCAGAAATGTTTGAAGCTACTGACTGAATGAAAGGAGCTGGCATCTCACTCTCTTTGAATCTTCTTTATCATGCTAGGATTAGCAGGAAAAAGCAAAAAATTTCAGAATTGCACCTTGCAATGTGGAGATATTACTGTTTGTGCATTTACAATATTCATTGATTTTTGCCATTGAAAAACATGTTTTTCATATACCAGAAATGTTTGAAGCTACTGACTGAATGAAAGGAGCTGGCATCTCACTCTCTTTGAATCTTCTTTATCATGCTAGGATTAGCAGGAAAAAGCAAGAAATTTCAGAATTGCACCTTGCAATGTGGAGATATTACTGTTTGTGCATTTACAATATTCATTGATTTTTGCCATTGAAAAACATGTTTTTCATATACCAGAAATGTTTGAAGCTACTGACTGAATGAAAGGAGCTGGCATCTCACTCTCTTTGAATCTTCTTTATCCTGCTAGGATTAGCAGGAAAAAGCAAAAAATTTCAGAATTGCACCTTGCAATGTGGAGATATTACTGTTTGTGCATTTACAATATTCATTGATTTTTGCCATTGAAAAACATCATGTTATTCATATACCAGAAATGTTTGAAGCTACTGACTGAATGAAAGGAGCTGGCATCTCACTCTCTTTGAATCTTCTTTATCATGCTAGGATTAACAGGAAAAAGCAAAAAATTTCAGAATTGCACCTTGCAATGTGGAGATATTACTGTTTGTGCATTTACAATATTCATTGATTTTTGCCATTGAAAAACGTCCAGAAATGTTTGAAGCTACTGACTGAATGAAAGGAGCTGGCATCTCACTCTCTTTGAATCTTCTTTATCATGCTAGGATTAGCAGGAAAAAGCAAAAAATTTCAGAATTGCACCTTGCAATGTGGAGATATTACTGTTTGTGCATTTACAATATTCATTGATTTTTGCCATTGAAAAACATGTTTTTCATATACCAGAAATGTTTGAAGCTACTGACTGAATGAAAGGAGCTGGCATCTCACTCTCTTTGAATCTTCTTTATCATGCTAGGATTAGCAGGAAAAAGCAAGAAATTTCAGAATTGCACCTTGCAATGTGGAGATATTACTGTTTGTGCATTTACAATATTCATTGATTTTTGCCATTGAAAAACATGTTTTTCATATACCAGAAATGTTTGAAGCTACTGACTGAATGAAAGGAGCTGGCATCTCACTCTCTTTGAATCTTCTTTATCCTGCTAGGATTAGCAGGAAAAAGCAAAAAATTTCAGAATTGCACCTTGCAATGTGGAGATATTACTGTTTGTGCATTTACAATATTCATTGATTTTTGCCATTGAAAAACATCATGTTATTCATATACCAGAAATGTTTGAAGCTACTGACTGAATGAAAGGAGCTGGCATCTCACTCTCTTTGAATCTTCTTTATCATGCTAGGATTAACAGGAAAAAGCAAAAAATTTCAGAATTGCACCTTGCAATGTGGAGATATTACTGTTTGTGCATTTACAATATTCATTGATTTTTGCCATTGAAAAACGTCCAGAAATGTTTGAAGCTACTGACTGAATGAAAGGAGCTGGCATCTCACTCTCTTTGAATCTTCGTTATCATGCTAGGATTAGCAGGAAAAAGCAAAAAATTTCAGAATTGCACCTTGCAATGTGGAGATATTACTGTTTGTGCATTTACAATATTCATTGATTTTTGCCATTGAAAAACGTCCAGAAATGTTTGAAGCTACTGACTGAATGAAAGGAGCTGGCATCTCACTCTCTTTGAATCTTCTTTATCATGCTAGGATTAGCAGGAAAAAGCAAAAAATTTCAGAATTGCACCTTGCAATGTGGAGATATTACTGTTTGTGCATTTACAATATTCATTGATTTTTGCCATTGAAAAACATGTTTTTCATATACCAGAAATGTTTGAAGCTACTGACTGAATGAAAGGAGCTGGCATCTCACTCTTTGAATCTTCTTTATCATGCTAGGATTAGCAGGAAAAAGCAAAAAATTTCAGAATTGCACCTTGCAATGTGGAGATATTACTGTTTGTGCATTTACAATATTCATTGATTTTTGTCATTGAAAAACATGTTTTTCATATACCAGAAATGTTTGAAGCTACTGACTGAATGAAAGGAGCTGGCATCTCACTCTCTTTGAATCTTCTTTATCCTGCTAGGATTAGCAGGAAAAAGCAAAAAATTTCAGAATTGCACCTTGCAATGTGGAGATATTACTGTTTGTGCATTTACAATATTCATTGATTTTTGCCATTGAAAAACGTCCAGAAATGTTTGAAGCTACTGACTGAATGAAAGGAGCTGGCATCTCACTCTCTTTGAATCTTCTTTATCATGCTAGGATTAGCAGGAAAAAGCAAAAAATTTCAGAATTGCACCTTGCAATGTGGAGATATTACTGTTTGTGCATTTACAATATTCATTGATTTTTGCCATTGAAAAACATGTTTTTCATATACCAGAAATGTTTGAAGCTACTGACTGAATGAAAGGAGCTGGCATCTCACTCTCTTTGAATCTTCTTTATCATGCTAGGATTAGCAGGAAAAAGCAAGAAATTTCAGAATTGCACCTTGCAATGTGGAGATATTACTGTTTGTGCATTTACAATATTCATTGATTTTTGCCATTGAAAAACATGTTTTTCATATACCAGAAATGTTTGAAGCTACTGACTGAATGAAAGGAGCTGGCATCTCACTCTCTTTGAATCTTCTTTATCCTGCTAGGATTAGCAGGAAAAAGCAAAAAATTTCAGAATTGCACCTTGCAATGTGGAGATATTACTGTTTGTGCATTTACAATATTCATTGATTTTTGCCATTGAAAAACATCATGTTATTCATATACCAGAAATGTTTGAAGCTACTGACTGAATGAAAGGAGCTGGCATCTCACTCTCTTTGAATCTTCTTTATCATGCTAGGATTAACAGGAAAAAGCAAAAAATTTCAGAATTGCACCTTGCAATGTGGAGATATTACTGTTTGTGCATTTACAATATTCATTGATTTTTGCCATTGAAAAACGTCCAGAAATGTTTGAAGCTACTGACTGAATGAAAGGAGCTGGCATCTCACTCTCTTTGAATCTTCTTTATCATGCTAGGATTAGCAGGAAAAAGCAAAAAATTTCAGAATTGCACCTTGCAATGTGGAGATATTACTGTTTGTGCATTTACAATATTCATTGATTTTTGCCATTGAAAAACATGTTTTTCATATACCAGAAATGTTTGAAGCTACTGACTGAATGAAAGGAGCTGGCATCTCACTCTCTTTGAATCTTCTTTATCATGCTAGGATTAGCAGGAAAAAGCAAGAAATTTCAGAATTGCACCTTGCAATGTGGAGATATTACTGTTTGTGCATTTACAATATTCATTGATTTTTGCCATTGAAAAACATGTTTTTCATATACCAGAAATGTTTGAAGCTACTGACTGAATGAAAGGAGCTGGCATCTCACTCTCTTTGAATCTTCTTTATCCTGCTAGGATTAGCAGGAAAAAGCAAAAAATTTCAGAATTGCACCTTGCAATGTGGAGATATTACTGTTTGTGCATTTACAATATTCATTGATTTTTGCCATTGAAAAACATCATGTTATTCATATACCAGAAATGTTTGAAGCTACTGACTGAATGAAAGGAGCTGGCATCTCACTCTCTTTGAATCTTCTTTATCATGCTAGGATTAACAGGAAAAAGCAAAAAATTTCAGAATTGCACCTTGCAATGTGGAGATATTACTGTTTGTGCATTTACAATATTCATTGATTTTTGCCATTGAAAAACGTCCAGAAATGTTTGAAGCTACTGACTGAATGAAAGGAGCTGGCATCTCACTCTCTTTGAATCTTCTTTATCCTGCTAGGATTAGCAGGAAAAAGCAAAAAATTTCAGAATTGAACCTTGCAATGTGGAGATATTACTGTTTGTGCATTTACAATATTCATTGATTTTTGCCATTGAAAAACGTCCAGAAATGTTTGAAGCTACTGACTGAATGAAAGGAGCTGGCATCTCACTCTCTTTGAATCTTCGTTATCATGCTAGGATTAGCAGGAAAAAGCAAAAAATTTCAGAATTGCACCTTGCAATGTGGAGATATTACTGTTTGTGCATTTACAATATTCATTGATTTTTGCCATTGAAAAACGTCCAGAAATGTTTGAAGCTACTGACTGAATGAAAGGAGCTGGCATCTCACTCTCTTTGAATCTTCTTTATCATGCTAGGATTAGCAGGAAAAAGCAAAAAATTTCAGAATTGCACCTTGCAATGTGGAGATATTACTGTTTGTGCATTTACAATATTCATTGATTTTTGCCATTGAAAAACATGTTTTTCATATACCAGAAATGTTTGAAGCTACTGACTGAATGAAAGGAGCTGGCATCTCACTCTCTTTGAATCTTCTTTATCATGCTAGGATTAGCAGGAAAAAGCAAAAAATTTCAGAATTGCACCTTGCAATGTGGAGATATTACTGTTTGTGCATTTACAATATTCATTGATTTTTGTCATTGAAAAACATGTTTTTCATATACCAGAAATGTTTGAAGCTACTGACTGAATGAAAGGAGCTGGCATCTCACTCTCTTTGAATCTTCTTTATCCTGCTAGGATTAGCAGGAAAAAGCAAAAAATTTCAGAATTGCACCTTGCAATGTGGAGATATTACTGTTTGTGCATTTACAATATTCATTGATCTTTGCCATTGAAAAACGTCCAGAAATGTTTGAAGCTACTGACTGAATGAAAGGAGCTGGCATCTCACTCTCTTTGAATCTTCTTTATCATGCTAGGATTAGCAGGAAAAAGCAAAAAATTTCAGAATTGCACCTTGCAATGTGGAGATATTACTGTTTGTGCATTTACAATATTCATTGATTTTTGCCATTGAAAAACGTCCAGAAATGTTTGAAGCTACTGACTGAATGAAAGGAGCTGGCATCTCACTCTCTTTGAATCTTCTTTATCCTGCTAGGATTAGCAGGAAAAAGCAAAAAATTTCAGAATTGCACCTTGCAATGTGGAGATATTACTGTTTGTGCATTTACAATATTCATTGATTTTTGCCATTGAAAAACGTCCAGAAATGTTTGAAGCTACTGACTGAATGAAAGGAGCTGGCATCTCACTCTCTTTGAATCTTCTTTATCATGCTAGGATTAGCAGGAAAAAGCAAAAAATTTCAGAATTGCACCTTGCAATGTGGAGATATTACTGTTTGTGCATTTACAATATTCATTGATTTTTGCCATTGAAAAACATGTTTTTCATATACCAGAAATGTTTGAAGCTACTGACTGAATGAAAGGAGCTGGCATCTCACTCTCTTTGAATCTTCTTTATCATGCTAGGATTAGCAGGAAAAAGCAAAAAATTTCAGAATTGCACCTTGCAATGTGGAGATATTACTGTTTGTGCATTTACAATATTCATTGATTTTTGCCATTGAAAAACGTCCAGAAATGTTTGAAGCTACTGACTGAATGAAAGGAGCTGGCATCTCACTCTCTTTGAATCTTCTTTATCATGCTAGGATTAGCAGGAAAAAGCAAAAAATTTCAGAATTGCACCTTGCAATGTGGAGATATTACTGTTTGTGCATTTACAATATTCATTGATTTTTGCCATTGAAAAACATGTTTTTCATATACCAGAAATGTTTGAAGCTACTGACTGAATGAAAGGAGCTGGCATCTCACTCTCTTTGAATCTTCTTTATCCTGCTAGGATTAGCAGGAAAAAGCAAAAAATTTCAGAATTGCACCTTGCAATGTGGAGATATTACTGTTTGTGCATTTACAATATTCATTGATTTTTGCCATTGAAAAACATCATGTTATTCATATACCAGAAATGTTTGAAGCTACTGACTGAATGAAAGGAGCTGGCATCTCACTCTCTTTGAATCTTCTTTATCATGCTAGGATTAACAGGAAAAAGCAAAAAATTTCAGAATTGCACCTTGCAATGTGGAGATATTACTGTTTGTGCATTTACAATATTCATTGATTTTTGCCATTGAAAAACGTCCAGAAATGTTTGAAGCTACTGACTGAATGAAAGGAGCTGGCATCTCACTCTCTTTGAATCTTCTTTATCCTGCTAGGATTAGCAGGAAAAAGCAAAAAATTTCAGAATTGAACCTTGCAATGTGGAGATATTACTGTTTGTGCATTTACAATATTCATTGATTTTTGCCATTGAAAAACATGTTTTTCATATACCAGAAATGTTTGAAGCTACTGACTGAATGAAAGGAGCTGGCATCTCACTCTCTTTGAATCTTCTTTATCCTGCTAGGATTAGCAGGAAAAAGCAAAAAATTTCAGAATTGCACCTTGCAATGTGGAGATATTACTGTTTGTGCATTTACAATATTCATTGATTTTTGCCATTGAAAAACATCATGTTATTCATATACCAGAAATGTTTGAAGCTACTGACTGAATGAAAGGAGCTGGCATCTCACTCTCTTTGAATCTTCTTTATCATGCTAGGATTAACAGGAAAAAGCAAAAAATTTCAGAATTGCACCTTGCAATGTGGAGATATTACTGTTTGTGCATTTACAATATTCATTGATTTTTGCCATTGAAAAACGTCCAGAAATGTTTGAAGCTACTGACTGAATGAAAGGAGCTGGCATCTCACTCTCTTTGAATCTTCTTTATCCTGCTAGGATTAGCAGGAAAAAGCAAAAAATTTCAGAATTGAACCTTGCAATGTGGAGATATTACTGTTTGTGCATTTACAATATTCATTGATTTTTGCCATTGAAAAACGTCCAGAAATGTTTGAAGCTACTGACTGAATGAAAGGAGCTGGCATCTCACTCTCTTTGAATCTTCGTTATCATGCTAGGATTAGCAGGAAAAAGCAAAAAATTTCAGAATTGCACCTTGCAATGTGGAGATATTACTGTTTGTGCATTTACAATATTCATTGATTTTTGCCATTGAAAAACGTCCAGAAATGTTTGAAGCTACTGACTGAATGAAAGGAGCTGGCATCTCACTCTCTTTGAATCTTCTTTATCATGCTAGGATTAGCAGGAAAAAGCAAAAAATTTCAGAATTGCACCTTGCAATGTGGAGATATTACTGTTTGTGCATTTACAATATTCATTGATTTTTGCCATTGAAAAACATGTTTTTCATATACCAGAAATGTTTGAAGCTACTGACTGAATGAAAGGAGCTGGCATCTCACTCTTTGAATCTTCTTTATCATGCTAGGATTAGCAGGAAAAAGCAAAAAATTTCAGAATTGCACCTTGCAATGTGGAGATATTACTGTTTGTGCATTTACAATATTCATTGATTTTTGTCATTGAAAAACATGTTTTTCATATACCAGAAATGTTTGAAGCTACTGACTGAATGAAAGGAGCTGGCATCTCACTCTCTTTGAATCTTCTTTATCCTGCTAGGATTAGCAGGAAAAAGCAAAAAATTTCAGAATTGCACCTTGCAATGTGGAGATATTACTGTTTGTGCATTTACAATATTCATTGATTTTTGCCATTGAAAAACGTCCAGAAATGTTTGAAGCTACTGACTGAATGAAAGGAGCTGGCATCTCACTCTCTTTGAATCTTCTTTATCATGCTAGGATTAGCAGGAAAAAGCAAAAAATTTCAGAATTGCACCTTGCAATGTGGAGATATTACTGTTTGTGCATTTACAATATTCATTGATTTTTGCCATTGAAAAACATGTTTTTCATATACCAGAAATGTTTGAAGCTACTGACTGAATGAAAGGAGCTGGCATCTCACTCTCTTTGAATCTTCTTTATCCTGCTAGGATTAGCAGGAAAAAGCAAAAAATTTCAGAATTGCACCTTGCAATGTGGAGATATTACTGTTTGTGCATTTACAATATTCATTGATTTTTGCCATTGAAAAACATCATGTTATTCATATACCAGAAATGTTTGAAGCTACTGACTGAATGAAAGGAGCTGGCATCTCACTCTCTTTGAATCTTCTTTATCATGCTAGGATTAACAGGAAAAGCAAAAAATTTCAGAATTGCACCTTGCAATGTGGAGATATTACTGTTTGTGCATTTACAATATTCATTGATTTTTGCCATTGAAAAACGTCCAGAAATGTTTGAAGCTACTGACTGAATGAAAGGAGCTGGCATCTCACTCTCTTTGAATCTTCTTTATCATGCTAGGATTAGCAGGAAAAAGCAAAAAATTTCAGAATTGCACCTTGCAATGTGGAGATATTACTGTTTGTGCATTTACAATATTCATTGATTTTTGCCATTGAAAAACATGTTTTTCATATACCAGAAATGTTTGAAGCTACTGACTGAATGAAAGGAGCTGGCATCTCACTCTCTTTGAATCTTCTTTATCATGCTAGGATTAGCAGGAAAAAGCAAGAAATTTCAGAATTGCACCTTGCAATGTGGAGATATTACTGTTTGTGCATTTACAATATTCATTGATTTTTGCCATTGAAAAACATGTTTTTCATATACCAGAAATGTTTGAAGCTACTGACTGAATGAAAGTTGCTGGCATCTCACTCTCTTTGAATCTTCTTTATCCTGCTAGGATTAGCAGGAAAAAGCAAAAAATTTCAGAATTGCACCTTGCAATGTGGAGATATTACTGTTTGTGCATTTACAATATTCATTGATTTTTGCCATTGAAAAACATCATGTTATTCATATACCAGAAATGTTTGAAGCTACTGACTGAATGAAAGGAGCTGGCATCTCACTCTCTTTGAATCTTCTTTATCATGCTAGGATTAACAGGAAAAAGCAAAAAATTTCAGAATTGCACCTTGCAATGTGGAGATATTACTGTTTGTGCATTTACAATATTCATTGATTTTTGCCATTGAAAAACGTCCAGAAATGTTTGAAGCTACTGACTGAATGAAAGGAGCTGGCATCTCACTCTCTTTGAATCTTCTTTATCCTGCTAGGATTAGCAGGAAAAAGCAAAAAATTTCAGAATTGAACCTTGCAATGTGGAGATATTACTGTTTGTGCATTTACAATATTCATTGATTTTTGCCATTGAAAAACGTCCAGAAATGTTTGAAGCTACTGACTGAATGAAAGGAGCTGGCATCTCACTCTCTTTGAATCTTCGTTATCATGCTAGGATTAGCAGGAAAAAGCAAAAAATTTCAGAATTGCACCTTGCAATGTGGAGATATTACTGTTTGTGCATTTACAATATTCATTGATTTTTGCCATTGAAAAACGTCCAGAAATGTTTGAAGCTACTGACTGAATGAAAGGAGCTGGCATCTCACTCTCTTTGAATCTTCTTTATCATGCTAGGATTAGCAGGAAAAAGCAAAAAATTTCAGAATTGCACCTTGCAATGTGGAGATATTACTGTTTGTGCATTTACAATATTCATTGATTTTTGCCATTGAAAAACATGTTTTTCATATACCAGAAATGTTTGAAGCTACTGACTGAATGAAAGGAGCTGGCATCTCACTCTCTTTGAATCTTCTTTATCATGCTAGGATTAGCAGGAAAAAGCAAAAAATTTCAGAATTGCACCTTGCAATGTGGAGATATTACTGTTTGTGCATTTACAATATTCATTGATTTTTGTCATTGAAAAACATGTTTTTCATATACCAGAAATGTTTGAAGCTACTGACTGAATGAAAGGAGCTGGCATCTCACTCTCTTTGAATCTTCTTTATCCTGCTAGGATTAGCAGGAAAAAGCAAAAAATTTCAGAATTGCACCTTGCAATGTGGAGATATTACTGTTTGTGCATTTACAATATTCATTGATTTTTGCCATTGAAAAACGTCCAGAAATGTTTGAAGCTACTGACTGAATGAAAGGAGCTGGCATCTCACTCTCTTTGAATCTTCTTTATCATGCTAGGATTAGCAGGAAAAAGCAAAAAATTTCAGAATTGCACCTTGCAATGTGGAGATATTACTGTTTGTGCATTTACAATATTCATTGATTTTTGCCATTGAAAAACGTCCAGAAATGTTTGAAGCTACTGACTGAATGAAAGGAGCTGGCATCTCACTCTCTTTGAATCTTCTTTATCCTGCTAGGATTAGCAGGAAAAAGCAAAAAATTTCAGAATTGCACCTTGCAATGTGGAGATATTACTGTTTGTGCATTTACAATATTCATTGATTTTTGCCATTGAAAAACGTCCAGAAATGTTTGAAGCTACTGACTGAATGAAAGGAGCTGGCATCTCACTCTCTTTGAATCTTCTTTATCATGCTAGGATTAGCAGGAAAAAGCAAAAAATTTCAGAATTGCACCTTGCAATGTGGAGATATTACTGTTTGTGCATTTACAATATTCATTGATTTTTGCCATTGAAAAACATGTTTTTCATATACCAGAAATGTTTGAAGCTACTGACTGAATGAAAGGAGCTGGCATCTCACTCTCTTTGAATCTTCTTTATCATGCTAGGATTAGCAGGAAAAAGCAAAAAATTTCAGAATTGCACCTTGCAATGTGGAGATATTACTGTTTGTGCATTTACAATATTCATTGATTTTTGCCATTGAAAAACGTCCAGAAATGTTTGAAGCTACTGACTGAATGAAAGGAGCTGGCATCTCACTCTCTTTGAATCTTCTTTATCATGCTAGGATTAGCAGGAAAAAGCAAAAAATTTCAGAATTGCACCTTGCAATGTGGAGATATTACTGTTTGTGCATTTACAATATTCATTGATTTTTGCCATTGAAAAACATGTTTTTCATATACCAGAAATGTTTGAAGCTACTGACTGAATGAAAGGAGCTGGCATCTCACTCTCTTTGAATCTTCTTTATCCTGCTAGGATTAGCAGGAAAAAGCAAAAAATTTCAGAATTGCACCTTGCAATGTGGAGATATTACTGTTTGTGCATTTACAATATTCATTGATTTTTGCCATTGAAAAACATCATGTTATTCATATACCAGAAATGTTTGAAGCTACTGACTGAATGAAAGGAGCTGGCATCTCACTCTCTTTGAATCTTCTTTATCATGCTAGGATTAACAGGAAAAAGCAAAAAATTTCAGAATTGCACCTTGCAATGTGGAGATATTACTGTTTGTGCATTTACAATATTCATTGATTTTTGCCATTGAAAAACGTCCAGAAATGTTTGAAGCTACTGACTGAATGAAAGGAGCTGGCATCTCACTCTCTTTGAATCTTCTTTATCCTGCTAGGATTAGCAGGAAAAAGCAAAAAATTTCAGAATTGCACCTTGCAATGTGGAGATATTACTGTTTGTGCATTTACAATATTCATTGATTTTTGCCATTGAAAAACGTCCAGAAATGTTTGAAGCTACTGACTGAATGAAAGGAGCTGGCATCTCACTCTCTTTGAATATTCTTTATCATGCTAGGATTAGCAGGAAAAAGCAAAAAATTTCAGAATTGCACCTTGCAATGTGGAGATATTACTGTTTGTGCATTTACAATATTCATTGATTTTTGCCATTGAAAAACATGTTTTTCATATACCAGAAATGTTTGAAGCTACTGACTGAATGAAAGGAGCTGGCATCTCACTCTCTTTGAATCTTCTTTATCATGCTAGGATTAGCAGGAAAAAGCAAAAAATTTCAGAATTGCACCTTGCAATGTGGAGATATTACTGTTTGTGCATTTACAATATTCATTGATTTTTGTCTTTGAAAAACATGTTTTTCATATACCAGAAATGTTTGAAGCTACTGACTGAATGAAAGGAGCTGGCATCTCACTCTCTTTGAATCTTCTTTATCCTGCTAGGATTAGCAGGAAAAAGCAAAACATTTCAGAATTGCACCTTGCAATGTGGAGATATTACTGTTTGTGCATTTACAATATTCATTGATTTTTGCCATTGAAAAACGTCCAGAAATGTTTGAAGCTACTGACTGAATGAAAGGAGCTGGCATCTCACTCTCTGAATCTTCTTTATCATGCTAGGATTAGCAGGAAAAAGCAAAAAATTTCAGAATTGCACCTTGCAATGTGGAGATATTACTGTTTGTGCATTTACAATATTCATTGATTTTTGCCATTGAAAAACGTCCAGAAATGTTTGAAGCTACTGACTGAATGAAAGGAGCTGGCATCTCACTCTCTTTGAATCTTCTTTATCCTGCTAGGATTAGCAGGAAAAAGCAAAAAATTTCAGAATTGCACCTTGCAATGTGGAGATATTACTGTTTGTGCATTTACAATATTCATTGATTTTTGCCATTGAAAAACGTCCAGAAATGTTTGAAGCTACTGACTGAATGAAAGGAGCTGGCATCTCACTCTCTTTGAATCTTCTTTATCATGCTAGGATTAGCAGGAAAAAGCAAAAAATTTCAGAATTGCACCTTGCAATGTGGAGATATTACTGTTTGTGCATTTACAATATTCATTGATTTTTGCCATTGAAAAACATGTTTTTCATATACCAGAAATGTTTGAAGCTACTGACTGAATGAAAGGAGCTGGCATCTCACTCTCTTTGAATCTTCTTTATCATGCTAGGATTAGCAGGAAAAAGCAAAAAATTTCAGAATTGCACCTTGCAATGTGGAGATATTACTGTTTGTGCATTTACAATATTCATTGATTTTTGCCATTGAAAAACGTCCAGAAATGTTTGAAGCTACTGACTGAATGAAAGGAGCTGGCATCTCACTCTCTTTGAATCTTCTTTATCCTGCTAGGATTAGCAGGAAAAAGAAAAAAATTTCAGAATTGCACCTTGCAATGTGGAGATATTACTGTTTGTGCATTTACAATATTCATTGATTTTTGCCATTGAAAAACGTCCAGAAATGTTTGAAGCTACTGACTGAATGAAAGGAGCTGGCATCTCACTCTCTTTGTTTTACCATATTTTTTTTATTTTTAATAAACAATTTAACAGGGGAATAACACACGTGGCATAAAAGTAGTGACAAAAGAATATTCATAATAAGGGAAAAATTCTGAGGGAAGGGAAAGGGAAAGGGAACAAACGGGAATGGATAATCAGGAAAGATGGGAGAAATTTGTTCGTCAAATAGTATATACGATAATACAGAAATTTGAACACTTTAAACACACATTACTATCATTAGCAAAAATTAAACATATTAATGAGCTAAACACGACACACATTAAGATGTTCCAGCGTTATGAGAGGGTTGAGGGAATTTAGTGAGCCAAATATCCCACTTCCTAGAAAATTTAAGTAAATTATTGTTGATAAGGGCAAATCTGAGTTCAAATATTCTATGGAGATTCATCTTATCAACTAAGTCCTCCAAAGTGGGGACATGTGACTTTCTCCAATAAAAAGCCAATGCATTCTTACACACTGAAAATAAGTGAATCACCAAAGATCTTTCAAACGACTTATATGGTTCAAGATCTAAGGATAGTAAAGCCATTTGAGGGGTCAATACTACAGGTCTGCCTAAAAGGTCATCTACCAAAGAAGAGATCTGAGCCCATAGATTCCGGATTTTAGGGCAACTCCAAAAGAGATGTAAAAGATCTCCTCTAAGGCCGCACTCCCTCCAACAAAGGGGAGAGTTGCTGGGCTTTATATGGTGAAGCCTGATTGGAGTGTAATACCATCTGGTTAGAATTTTGAAGTAAGCCTCTTGTAAGGGCATAGATATATTAGAGGCCTGAGAAAAAAGAACAGCACTCTCCCATTGATCGGATTGGAAATTGAGTTTTAGATCTTTTTCCCAGCGTATCATGTAGAGGTGTTTTTGGAAGGAAAGATCATTATTGAAGCTGTTATATATGTGTCTCAGGCTCCAAAAAATTTTGTGGGATGGGTTGCTTAACAGGTTCACCGAGGTTTCAGAAACAATAAGTTTACCAGAAATAAATTCCAGAATAATGCTCTTTAAATGAGAGTATAAAAAGAAATCAGAGGAAGGTAAGTTGAATCTTTTTTTAAGAGTTTGGAAAGGAATAAAGGCAGAAGCTTCATAGAAGTCTCCAATTTTCCTTAACCCTTTATTGTCCCACTGATCTGGAATGGAAGAGTTATACAGATCAGCAACAAAACCAATTGGAAAATTTTTGACAAAAGAAAATTTATCCCTATCAGAATCTCTTAGGGGACTCTTTTTCTTTCTTTTGGCGATTTTTTTCCAGGCGTCAATAATCGCCTGGAAAATAGGATGGGAAGAATCATGAGTGCACTGTTTAAAGAGATGCCTAAGTAACAATTCACGGGGAGAAGAACCATTGTTTAAGAAGGTCTCCAGAGTCATCCAAGCTGGGGGACTGTCAGAATTAAACCAATTACTGCTCTGTTTGATGAGGTTTGCCAAATAGTAAGCGGAAATATTAGGGTGGCTCAGACCTCCGTTGCACTTATTCTTGTACAATATATCTGCAGATATCCTCGCACGTTTATTATCCCAGACATAGGAATTAATCTGATTTTGAATTTTTTGAATAAAGATGTGAGAAATAGTTAAAGGTAAGTTGCGGAAAAAATACAAGATTTTGGGTAGAACAAACATCTTAATAGAGAGGACTCTACCCCACCATGACAAATCTCTTTTCAAAAATTCCATCAAATCTCCACGGACGATATCCTCAATCAGAACCAGGTTGTCAGAAATTGTTGAGTTAATGGTTTTACCAATACTGATCCCCAAATAAGTCAGATTGCGTTTAGCCAAACCGAAGGAAAATCTCGAGTGTAAAACCTCTCTCGTCTGACGGTCCAGATTAATGTTTAAAAGTTTAGACTTCTCATTATTGATCTTAAAATAAGAAATCTGAGAGAATAGTTCTAGAACCTTCGAAACTTCCGCAACCGAATTTACTGGGTCCAGCAAGGAAAGCATAACATCATCTGCAAAGAGGCCAATTTTAAATTCTCGAGATGGGGTAGAAATCCCCCTAATGTCAGTGTTTTCTCTAATCCTCTGTGCCAAAGGCTCCATAGCCAGGACAAAGAGAAGGGGGGAAAGTGGGCAACCCTGTCTAGTACCATTTGTGATAGGGATTGGATTTGAGAGATAATTGTTAACATAAATTTTTGCTTGGGGGTTAGAATAAAGGGCCATAATTGAAGAGAGAAATTTGTTATCAAAACCGAATTTAATAAGGGTGAGTTTAAGGTATAGCCAATTTAACCTGTCGAAAGCTTTTTCAGCGTCTAAAGCAAGCAATGAAGTTGGGAGTTTCGCCGTATTTATCACCTTAATAATATTCAGAAGTCTTCTAGAGCCATCAGTTGCTTGCCTCCCACCAACGAAGCCAATCTGATCATCGTTGATGAGAGATGGGAGAATAGTCGATAAACGATTGGCCAGAATTTTCGAATATATCTTAATATCAGTGTTAATTAGCGAAATGGGCCTATAATTTTTAACATTATCTCTCTCATCCTTAGACTTGGGTATTAGGGTAATGGTGGCTTCCAGCATTTCTGAGGGGAAGGAGCTTATTGAGGAAGCATGATTGAAAATTTTCGTGAGAGGGGAAGAAAGTAGGTCACAAAAAGTTTTATAATACTCATTGATGAACCCATCTGGACCCGGAGCCTTGAAATCTTTAAGTTGCTTTATTGTGTTAATAATTTCAAGGTTAGAAAAAGGCTTATTCAATGACTCGTGATCCAGAGGGTTCAATTTCAGTAGGTTAATGGAGGATAAAAATTTGTTGATTGCATCTGGATGAGGATGGGAAATTAGAGGATCAGTTTTGATGTTGTAGAGTTTTTTGTAAAAATTTGCAAACTGGTTCACTATATCTTTAGGGTGGCAAAACGTTATTCCACTATTGTTTTTTATTTTATCTATTCTATTAATTGCTCTTTTACATTTGACTAGGCGGGCCATAAAGCGGGTAGGTTTATTTAGAGCCGCATAGTAATTAAATTTTGATTTCCGAATAATTGCATCATAGGAGGAAGAAATTTCTGATTTTAGCTCTACCCTTAAATTTGAGAGTTCTTTTTGAATTATTGGGGAAGGGGAAGGAAGATTAATTTGCTCTAATTCTTTTTCCCTAATCAGTTTTTGAAGAGAATTAATTTTTGATCTTTTTTCTTTTTTTTCAGATGAGGATATCTGCATTAGTACACCACGAAGGACGGCCTTATGAGCGCACCAGCTGGAGAAGGGATTAGATAAATCTGGGGTATCGTTCTCCCTAAAATAATCAGAAATAGCTTTTTCAATAATTTTTTTGTTTTTGGGGTTATGAATAAGTGAAGATCTACATTTCCAAAGAAATCCATTTTTAATAAGAGGACCAATATGAATTTCACATGACGTAGGGGCATGATCTGATAGAGACCTAAGGCCTATAGATACGTTAGAGAATTTGGGTAAAGAAAAAACGTCAGTTATTATTAAGTCAATTCTAGAGGCCGTTTGGTGCGCATCCGAAAAATGGGAGAATTCTTTGGAGGTAGTTTGCAGACATCTAAATGTATCAAATAATTCATTTTTATAAAGCCAATTATTTAGCGTCGGGTATAAATGACGGCTGGGGGAGGAAGAGTCCATATGCCCGTCCGGGACCATGTTGAAGTCTCCCAAAAAAATCAATTCGCCTCTCCTAACCTCTTCAACCTTTCTAAAAACCTTATTCAAAAAGGGTATTTGCTTTTTATTTGGGGCGTATAGGTTAACAACAGTGCACTCATGATTATTCAGTTTACAGAGCAATATATGGAACCTTCCATTGACATCTCTATGCTGATCTAAAAACTCAAATGGGACAGAATCTCTGATCACTGTAGCTACACCGGCTTTTTTCCGGTCGCTAGTGGATTCAAATATATGAGGGTAGCGTTTGTGGGTGAAGGTAGGGTGTTTTCCCTCGGCAAACCTTGTCTCCTGAAGACACACAACATCAGCACCAAGATGACCCAATTCCTTCCAAAGGGAGAATCTCTTATTGGGACTGTTTAGGCCTCTTACATTGTAGGTGATGATCTTGATAGGCATAGGTAAATTAATAATTAAAGTAAGTCAAAAGGAGAGGGGTCAGTTGGTCCAACAAATTCCCAAAAAATAAAAATCAACCGACAATCAAATCTGGAATACAATATCTCTAATATTAATTCAAAGATAGTAATAACAATAACCAAATATTCAAAGAAAAAGAAAAAAAAAAAACGAATCAAAAAATCTCCTGAGGGAACCTTCACCGAAAAGGTTCTCCCTCAGATTGGGGGGAAAAATAATGTGGACAAACCATGAAGGCTAAATATAAAGAAGAATGATAAATTTATTATAGCATGTTAGGTGAGGTGAAAAAATGAGATTATTTTTAAAGAGGGCTCCCGAGGGAGTAGTGTTTATCATTTCAGCGGTGGGGTGCCTTTGTAACTTTGTAGGGAATGTCTTTTATAAAATCAAAAAATTTAGGGCCTTCATCAGGATCTGTAAGAGTGAATGTTTTCCGGTTAAAGAAAATCAGCAACTTTACTGGAAAGCCCCACCTATATGGGATATTCATATCCCTCAGTCTATCTGTGGTCAATTTGTATGACCTTCTTGCATCCATGGTTTCTTTGGAAAAATCGGAGAAGATTTTTAGGTGCGAGAAAGGCTCTGGAAAAGTCCTATTTTCCCTGATATAATTCAAGATTCTCTCTTTGGTCGAGAAGAAATGTAACCTAGCTATTACATCCCTAGGAAGATCCGAGGAAATGGAGGTCGGACGAAATAAGCGATGGGCCCTATCAATGATAAGATCCTGCTCAGAAAGGGATGGGATTGTCTTGTGAAATAAGTCTTTGAGAAAAGCCGAGATATCTGAGGGAGAAACATCCTCAGATATGCCCCTAATCTTCAAATTATTTCTCCTACTCCTATCCTCCAAATCCGCAACTTTTAATCTAAGTCTTTTGAGCTCGGATTTAATTTCCAAATTATCAGAAGAGACAGACTCTACCTTATCCTCCACCTTTTCAAGTCTTTTAGTGTTTTCCTCCAATTTAACTCCAAAAGCTTCCAAAGTAGATTTCATGGTGTCTACCTGTTTCTCAAAGCCCAGTTTCATATTTCTGTCAATCGTCTTTAAAAGATTATCCAGATATGAACCAAGGTCGGTATTTCCCAACTCTTGAGAAATGGGTATTTTGGCCGGGATACTAGGCGTCGGGTCTGAGGACGAAGGGGAGACGTCCTTTTTGGCACGTCTCTTATCTGGACTAGGATTGGGAGACGTGTCCGAGGATTCCTCCTCCGAACTCGTGGCCAGTGAGGAATATTTGTTGCTCCAAGCTCCTGGATCCCTTCTCTTTGATGAGATGGAAATATCCATCTCTTCCACTTTTTTTTCTTTAACTACGGTGGAAGGGGCAGGTTTAGCGTCAGGAATTCTCTGTGGTTTTGGAGAAAATAGACTTTTAGCAGAGTCTTTGGTGGGAGAGCTTACTTTAAAACTCTGTCTGTCGTCAGGATTTCTATGAGGTGATCTGGACTTAAGTGGACTAATGGTATTGACAGTATCTTCTGAGGGATTTGAAAATGAAGAGCGTTGGGAGGACTTCGCTCTTACCACACTAGTTTTAAGGGGAGCTTCCAAAGACTTTTGGGTATTTTTTTTGTTAGCCGCCATTGTAAAAAAAAAAAAAAAAAAAATAAGTCCTAAGTGTATATATAAGGAAAACACCAAAAAGACAATGGAAATATTTAACCTAGAGAGTGGACAGAAGACTTTAGAGTAGCAAAATGACTAGGAACAATGACTGGAAGAAATTAGCATTAAACAAATATCACTCCAATAAGAGGCAATCAATACCCTTAAAGACTGCAGAATTATGTACCCCCTAGAATGCAATCCTTTAAATGTAAATCACAATCAAAAATATCAAGAGAAATAGTAAACTTGACCTGAGGGATAAAAATAAAAGGCACATATAGTTCTTAACAGAAAACTAATTATTGTGGAAACTTGCAGATCTGTAGAGTTCCATGGGCACCAACTGTTATATGTATATCAGGTAGCGAAGTCACAGTATATATATATGGAGGCAGAAGCAATTCCTCCTATCCCCCACCCCCCTCAAAGTCAAGTCTCACAATTAAAATGATTGTACAAAGTTTGGTGTTTAATGGACCTCTGTATCAGTACTGATATAAAATCAGCACCATGGACAGCAGTGCAAAGCGATGTTGCAGCAGGAGGCAGGAGAATTAACTAATGTAAAATCAGCACCTTGGACAGCAGTACAGAGCGACGCTATAGCAGGGGCAGGAGAGTTTGACTGAAATCAGCACCATGGACAGCAGCTCAAATCAGCACCATGGACAGCAGTGCCGAGCGACGCCGCAGCAGAGGGCAGGAGAATTTGATCAGCACCATGGACAGCAGTACAGAGGACGCTGCAGCAGGGGGCGGGAGAATTGAATCTATCAGCTGATTATGGATATGAGGCAGAGGAGGGCAGCGGTGCCGCTGCAGGGAAGGACCAAGGGCAAGATCAGAGCGCAGCAACACCAGCACAAGAGGGGGAGGCAGTCACAGGGGTCTGTAGGGTCCAAACACCGGAGGGGCACAGTCAGCAGAGCAGCACAACGGGAATAGGTGGAGCGGAGCGCGGGGACCGGTGGCACCTGTCAGTTACTAGTGGGGAGGGACAAAGCGGCCCCCCCAGAAGCAGGAGGGAGATACCGCCGCCTGTAAATCAGCCCCGGGGGATGTGGGGCGGCAAGCCCTATACACCGGCTGCGCCGGTCATTAGAAGGGAGACAGGAGCGGAGCGGCTCCGGAACTAAGGAGGGGGAACCGCCACCACCGGAACAGCCCCCGAACCCAGGGAACAGCCGCAGCAAGAGGCAGGGATCCCGGCCGCAGACACAAGCAGCGCCCGTCAGCAGGAGGTAGAGGGAGGACCGCTCCACAAAGTAAAAGGGACACCGCCACCACCAGACCCCAGACAATAGCCTCACAGAGTCACAATAATAGCCCTGGCATCAGCCAGGGCTTGTCTGACCTTTTAAGATGATAACTACAGTTCCTCTCCTCCGTGTAGCCGCGTCAGCTGTGAGCAGGGCCGGGTCTTCGGGCTGCTGCCGGCGTCCTGAAGCAGAAAGGTCCCGTAGCTTGGCGTCCGTGTGCTGGACTTCTCAGGGCTCCGGTCTCACAATCTTCTTACTTGATTGTAGGTCCGGAAGGTCCCCGGGGTCCGCGATCCTCCACAGAAAGTGCCGGCCGGTGTTTTTAACTTCCGGAGTCCTGTCACTGGTCGCAGCTAGTAGCAGGGTGATACAGCGCCGGGCGGTGGTATCTCTGAAGGAGACTTACCCCCGGTCGCAGCTGGTAGTGGGGTGGATAGCAGGCAGGGACAACTTGCAGGCTGGCAGTCCAATACAGTGGGGCCGTTTTCAGGGTTACAGGGTCCCGTGGGTCTAGTTAGGACTCGGACCTTGTTACTTCCCAGCACAGGCTGTAAAAGCTGAAGTATATAATCGGCTCGTCCCGCAGCCACCGGCCTCCCACAACAGCAGAGCAGGCTTAAGGGCTCCGTGCCACCTTCCTCAAAATATGAATCCTTTGCAAATTGTCCGATAATACCTGATAAGCAGTGTTCCTAGGTCCAGAGGAAGGGAGTAGGGAGGGTCCCTTTGCAGAGACACACAGACCTGCAAGCCTGCAGGTCTATGTCACAATACCCACGACTGGCATGAAATCAAGGACGCACCTCACTGCTTCCAAACGAAATATCTCCCAGAATAACGGGTCAGGGAGAGTCTTTTCAGTATCCAGATTAACCTTAAGCTTTAGGGAGTTAATCCATATAAGAATTGATCGAGTAAATCTTCTTAAGTTGCTTTTATCGTCGCTTTATAGTTTTAGCCTTCAGGGAGCTCAGGATCAAGCTGCCATCTCGTCCTGTGCTCAGGCCACTCCCCCCATCTCACTCTCTTTGAATCTTCTTTATCATGCTAGGATTAGCAGGAAAAAGCAAAAAATTTCAGAATTGCACCTTGCAATGTGGAGATATTACTGTTTGTGCATTTACAATATTCATTGATTTTTGCCATTGAAAAACGTCCAGAAATGTTTGAAGCTACTGACTAAATGAAAGGAGCTGGCATCTCACTCTCTTTGAATCTTCTTTATCATGCTAGGATTAGCAGGAAAAAGCAAAAAATTTCAGAATTGCACCTTGCAATGTGGAGATATTACTGTTTGTGCATTTACAATATTCATTGATTTTTGCCATTGAAAAACGTCCAGAAATGTTTGAAGCTACTGACTGAATGAAAGGAGCTGGCATCTCACTCTCTTTGAATCTTCTTTATCATGCTAGGATTAGCAGGAAAAAGCAAAAAATTTCAGAATTGCACCTTGCAATGTGGAGATATTACTGTTTGTGCATTTACAATATTCATTGATTTTTGCCATTGAAAAACATGTTTTTCATATACCAGAAATGTTTGAAGCTACTGACTGAATGAAAGGAGCTGGCATCTCACTCTCTTTGAATCTTCTTTATCCTGCTAGGATTAGCAGGAAAAAGCAAAAAATTTCAGAATTGCTCCTTGCAATGTGGAGATATTACTGTTTGTGCATTTACAATATTCATTGATTTTTGCCATTGAAAAACATCATGTTATTCATATACCAGAAATGTTTGAAGCTACTGACTGAATGAAAGGAGCTGGCATCTCACTCTCTTTGAATCTTCTTTATCATGCTAGGATTAACAGGAAAAAGCAAAAAATTTCAGAATTGCACCTTGCAATGTGGAGATATTACTGTTTGTGCATTTACAATATTCATTGATTTTTGCCATTGAAAAACGTCCAGAAATGTTTGAAGCTACTGACTGAATGAAAGGAGCTGGCATCTCACTCTCTTTGAATCTTCTTTATCATGCTAGGATTAGCAGGAAAAAGCAAAAAATTTCAGAATTGCACCTTGCAATGTGGAGATATTACTGTTTGTGCATTTACAATATTCATTGATTTTTGCCATTGAAAAACATGTTTTTCATATACCAGAAATGTTTGAAGCTACTGACTGAATGAAAGGAGCTGGCATCTCACTCTCTTTGAATCTTCTTTATCATGCTAGGATTAGCAGGAAAAAGCAAAAAATTTCAGAATTGCACCTTGCAATGTGGAGATATTACTGTTTGTGCATTTACAATATTCATTGATTTTTGTCATTGAAAAACATGTTTTTCATATACCAGAAATGTTTGAAGCTACTGACTGAATGAAAGGAGCTGGCATCTCACTCTCTTTGAATCTTCTTTATCCTGCTAGGATTAGCAGGAAAAAGCAAAAAATTTCAGAATTGCACCTTGCAATGTGGAGATATTACTGTTTGTGCATTTACAATATTCATTGATTTTTGCCATTGAAAAACGTCCAGAAATGTTTGAAGCTACTGACTGAATGAAAGGAGCTGGCATCTCACTCTCTTTGAATCTTCTTTATCATGCTAGGATAAGCAGGAAAAAGCAAAAAATTTCAGAATTGCACCTTGCAATGTGGAGATATTACTGTTTGTGCATTTACAATATTCATTGATTTTTGCCATTGAAAAACGTCCAGAAATGTTTGAAGCTACTGACTGAATGAAAGGAGCTGGCATCTCACTCTCTTTGAATCTTCTTTATCCTGCTAGGATTAGCAGGAAAAAGCAAAAAATTTCAGAATTGCACCTTGCAATGTGGAGATATTACTGTTTGTGCATTTACAATATTCATTGATTTTTGCCATTGAAAAACGTCCAGAAATGTTTGAAGCTACTGACTGAATGAAAGGAGCTGGCATCTCACTCTCTTTGAATCTTCTTTATCATGCTAGGATTAGCAGGAAAAAGCAAAAAATTTCAGAATTGCACCTTGCAATGTGGAGATATTACTGTTTGTGCATTTACAATATTCATTGATTTTTGCCATTGAAAAACATGTTTTTCATATACCAGAAATGTTTGAAGCTACTGACTGAATGAAAGGAGCTGGCATCTCACTCTTTGAATCTTCTTTATCATGCTAGGATTAGCAGGAAAAAGCAAAAAATTTCAGAATTGCACCTTGCAATGTGGAGATATTACTGTTTGTGCATTTACAATATTCATTGATTTTTGCCATTGAAAAACGTCCAGAAATGTTTGAAGCTACTGACTGAATGAAAGGAGCTGGCATCTCACTCTCTTTGAATCTTCTTTATCCTGCTAGGATTAGCAGGAAAAAGCAAAAAATTTCAGAATTGCACCTTGCAATGTGGAGATATTACTGTCTGTGCATTTACAATATTCATTGATTTTTGCCATTGAAAAACGTCCAGAAATGTTTGAAGCTACTGACTGAATGAAAGGAGCTGGCATCTCACTCTCTTTGAATCTTCTTTATCATGCTAGGATTAGCAGGAAAAAGCAAAAAATTTCAGAATTGCACCTTGCAATGTGGAGATATTACTGTTTGTGCATTTACAATATTCATTGATTTTTGCCATTGAAAAACGTCCAGAAATGTTTGAAGCTACTGACTGAATGAAAGGAGCTGGCATCTCACTCTCTTTGAATCTTCTTTATCATGCTAGGATTAGCAGGAAAAAGCAAAAAATTTCAGAATTGCACCTTGCAATGTGGAGATATTACTGTTTGTGCATTTACAATATTCATTGATTTTTGCCATTGAAAAACATGTTTTTCATATACCAGAAATGTTTGAAGCTACTGACTGAATGAAAGGAGCTGGCATCTCACTCTCTTTGAATCTTCTTTATCCTGCTAGGATTAGCAGGAAAAAGCAAAAAATTTCAGAATTGCACCTTGCAATGTGGAGATATTACTGTTTGTGCATTTACAATATTCATTGATTTTTGCCATTGAAAAACATCATGTTATTCATATACCAGAAATGTTTGAAGCTACTGACTGAATGAAAGGAGCTGGCATCTCACTCTCTTTGAATCTTCTTTATCATGCTAGGATTAACAGGAAAAAGCAAAAAATTTCAGAATTGCACCTTGCAATGTGGAGATATTACTGTTTGTGCATTTACAATATTCATTGATTTTTGCCATTGAAAAACGTCCAGAAATGTTTGAAGCTACTGACTGAATGAAAGGAGCTGGCATCTCACTCTCTTTGAATCTTCTTTATCATGCTAGGATTAGCAGGAAAAAGCAAAAAATTTCAGAATTGCACCTTGCAATGTGGAGATATTACTGTTTGTGCATTTACAATATTCATTGATTTTTGCCATTGAAAAACATGTTTTTCATATACCAGAAATGTTTGAAGCTACTGACTGAATGAAAGGAGCTGGCATCTCACTCTCTTTGAATCTTCTTTATCATGCTAGGATTAGCAGGAAAAAGCAAAAAATTTCAGAATTGCACCTTGCAATGTGGAGATATTACTGTTTGTGCATTTACAATATTCATTGATTTTTGTCATTGAAAAACATGTTTTTCATATACCAGAAATGTTTGAAGCTACTGACTGAATGAAAGGAGCTGGCATCTCACTCTCTTTGAATCTTCTTTATCCTGCTAGGATTAGCAGGAAAAAGCAAAAAATTTCAGAATTGCACCTTGCAATGTGGAGATATTACTGTTTGTGCATTTACAATATTCATTGATTTTTGCCATTGAAAAACGTCCAGAAATGTTTGAAGCTACTGACTGAATGAAAGGAGCTGGCATCTCACTCTCTTTGAATCTTCTTTATCATGCTAGGATTAGCAGGAAAAAGCAAAAAATTTCAGAATTGCACCTTGCAATGTGGAGATATTACTGTTTGTGCATTTACAATATTCATTGATTTTTGCCATTGAAAAACGTCCAGAAATGTTTGAAGCTACTGACTGAATGAAAGGAGCTGGCATCTCACTCTCTTTGAATCTTCTTTATCCTGCTAGGATTAGCAGGAAAAAGCAAAAAATTTCAGAATTGCACCTTGCAATGTGGAGATATTACTGTTTGTGCATTTACAATATTCATTGATTTTTGCCATTGAAAAACGTCCAGAAATGTTTGAAGCTACTGACTGAATGAAAGGAGCTGGCATCTCACTCTCTTTAAATCTTCTTTATCATGCTAGGATTAGCAGGAAAAAGCAAAAAATTTCAGAATTGCACCTTGCAATGTGGAGATATTACTGTTTGTGCATTTACAATATTCATTGATTTTTGCCATTGAAAAACATGTTTTTCATATACCAGAAATGTTTGAAGCTACTGACTGAATGAAAGGAGCTGGCATCTCACTCTCTTTGAATCTTCTTTATCATGCTAGGATTAGCAGGAAAAAGCAAAAAATTTCAGAATTGCACCTTGCAATGTGGAGATATTACTGTTTGTGCATTTACAATATTCATTGATTTTTGCCATTGAAAAACGTCCAGAAATGTTTGAAGCTACTGACTGAATGAAAGGAGCTGGCATCTCACTCTCTTTGAATCTTCTTTATCCTGCTAGGATTAGCAGGAAAAAGCAAAAAATTTCAGAATTGCACCTTGCAATGTGGAGATATTACTGTCCGTGCATTTACAATATTCATTGATTTTTGCCATTGAAAAACGTCCAGAAATGTTTGAAGCTACTGACTGAATGAAAGGAGCTGGCATCTCACTCTCTTTGAATCTTCTTTATCATGCTAGGATTAGCAGTAAAAAGCAAAAAATTTCAGAATTGCACCTTGCAATGTGGAGATATTACTGTTTGTGCATTTACAATATTCATTGATTTTTGCCATTGAAAAACGTCCAGAAATGTTTGAAGCTACTGACTGAATGAAAGGAGCTGGCATCTCACTCTCTTTGAATCTTCTTTATCATGCTAGGATTAGCAGGAAAAAGCAAAAAATTTCAGAATTGCACCTTGCAATGTGGAGATATTACTGTTTGTGCATTTACAATATTCATTGATTTTTGCCATTGAAAAACATGTTTTTCATATACCAGAAATGTTTGAAGCTACTGACTGAATGAAAGGAGCTGGCATCTCACTCTCTTTGAATCTTCTTTATCCTGCTAGGATTAGCAGGAAAAAGCAAAAAATTTCAGAATTGCACCTTGCAATGTGGAGATATTACTGTTTGTGCATTTACAATATTCATTGATTTTTGCCATTGAAAAACATCATGTTATTCATATACCAGAAATGTTTGAAGCTACTGACTGAATGAAAGGAGCTGGCATCTCACTCTCTTTGAATCTTCTTTATCATGCTAGGATTAACAGGAAAAAGCAAAAAATTTCAGAATTGCACCTTGCAATGTGGAGATATTACTGTTTGTGCATTTACAATATTCATTGATTTTTGCCATTGAAAAACGTCCAGAAATGTTTGAAGCTACTGACTGAATGAAAGGAGCTGGCATCTCACTCTCTTTGAATCTTCTTTATCCTGCTAGGATTAGCAGGAAAAAGCAAAAAATTTCAGAATTGAACCTTGCAATGTGGAGATATTACTGTTTGTGCATTTACAATATTCATTGATTTTTGCCATTGAAAAACGTCCAGAAATGTTTGAAGCTACTGACTGAATGAAAGGAGCTGGCATCTCACTCTCTTTGAATCTTCGTTATCATGCTAGGATTAGCAGGAAAAAGCAAAAAATTTCAGAATTGCACCTTGCAATGTGGAGATATTACTGTTCGTGCATTTACAATATTCATTGATTTTTGCCATTGAAAAACGTCCAGAAATGTTTGAAGCTACTGACTGAATGAAAGGAGCTGGCATCTCACTCTCTTTGAATCTTCTTTATCATGCTAGGATTAGCAGGAAAAAGCAAAAAATTTCAGAATTGCACCTTGCAATGTGGAGATATTACTGTTTGTGCATTTACAATATTCATTGATTTTTGCCATTGAAAAACATGTTTTTCATATACCAGAAATGTTTGAAGCTACTGACTGAATGAAAGGAGCTGGCATCTCACTCTCTTTGAATCTTCTTTATCATGCTAGGATTAGCAGGAAAAAGCAAAAAATTTCAGAATTGCACCTTGCAATGTGGAGATATTACTGTTTGTGCATTTACAATATTCATTGATTTTTGTCATTGAAAAACATGTTTTTCATATACCAGAAATGTTTGAAGCTACTGACTGAATGAAAGGAGCTGGCATCTCACTCTCTTTGAATCTTCTTTATCCTGCTAGGATTAGCAGGAAAAAGCAAAAAATTTCAGAATTGCACCTTGCAATGTGGAGATATTACTGTTTGTGCATTTACAATATTCATTGATTTTTGCCATTGAAAAACGTCCAGAAATGTTTGAAGCTACTGACTGAATGAAAGGAGCTGGCATCTCACTCTCTTTGAATCTTCTTTATCATGCTAGGATTAGCAGGAAAAAGCAAAAAATTTCAGAATTGCACCTTGCAATGTGGAGATATTACTGTTTGTGCATTTACAATATTCATTGATTTTTGCCATTGAAAAACGTCCAGAAATGTTTGAAGCTACTGACTGAATGAAAGGAGCTGGCATCTCACTCTCTTTGAATCTTCTTTATCCTGCTAGGATTAGCAGGAAAAAGCAAAAAATTTCAGAATTGCACCTTGCAATGTGGAGATATTACTGTCCGTGCATTTACAATATTCATTGATTTTTGCCATTGAAAAACGTCCAGAAATGTTTGAAGCTACTGACTGAATGAAAGGAGCTGGCATCTCACTCTCTTTGAATCTTCTTTATCATGCTAGGATTAGCAGTAAAAAGCAAAAAATTTCAGAATTGCACCTTGCAATGTGGAGATATTACTGTTTGTGCATTTACAATATTCATTGATTTTTGCCATTGAAAAACGTCCAGAAATGTTTGAAGCTACTGACTGAATGAAAGGAGCTGGCATCTCACTCTCTTTGAATCTTCTTTATCATGCTAGGATTAGCAGGAAAAAGCAAAAAATTTCAGAATTGCACCTTGCAATGTGGAGATATTACTGTTTGTGCATTTACAATATTCATTGATTTTTGCCATTGAAAAACATGTTTTTCATATACCAGAAATGTTTGAAGCTACTGACTGAATGAAAGGAGCTGGCATCTCACTCTCTTTGAATCTTCTTTATCCTGCTAGGATTAGCAGGAAAAAGCAAAAAATTTCAGAATTGCACCTTGCAATGTGGAGATATTACTGTTTGTGCATTTACAATATTCATTGATTTTTGCCATTGAAAAACATCATGTTATTCATATACCAGAAATGTTTGAAGCTACTGACTGAATGAAAGGAGCTGGCATCTCACTCTCTTTGAATCTTCTTTATCATGCTAGGATTAACAGGAAAAAGCAAAAAATTTCAGAATTGCACCTTGCAATGTGGAGATATTACTGTTTGTGCATTTACAATATTCATTGATTTTTGCCATTGAAAAACGTCCAGAAATGTTTGAAGCTACTGACTGAATGAAAGGAGCTGGCATCTCACTCTCTTTGAATCTTCTTTATCCTGCTAGGATTAGCAGGAAAAAGCAAAAAATTTCAGAATTGAACCTTGCAATGTGGAGATATTACTGTTTGTGCATTTACAATATTCATTGATTTTTGCCATTGAAAAACGTCCAGAAATGTTTGAAGCTACTGACTGAATGAAAGGAGCTGGCATCTCACTCTCTTTGAATCTTCGTTATCATGCTAGGATTAGCAGGAAAAAGCAAAAAATTTCAGAATTGCACCTTGCAATGTGGAGATATTACTGTTTGTGCATTTACAATATTCATTGATTTTTGCCATTGAAAAACGTCCAGAAATGTTTGAAGCTACTGACTGAATGAAAGGAGCTGGCATCTCACTCTCTTTGAATCTTCTTTATCATGCTAGGATTAGCAGGAAAAAGCAAAAAATTTCAGAATTGCACCTTGCAATGTGGAGATATTACTGTTTGTGCATTTACAATATTCATTGATTTTTGCCATTGAAAAACATGTTTTTCATATACCAGAAATGTTTGAAGCTACTGACTGAATGAAAGGAGCTGGCATCTCACTCTCTTTGAATCTTCTTTATCATGCTAGGATTAGCAGGAAAAAGCAAAAAATTTCAGAATTGCACCTTGCAATGTGGAGATATTACTGTTTGTGCATTTACAATATTCATTGATTTTTGTCATTGAAAAACATGTTTTTCATATACCAGAAATGTTTGAAGCTACTGACTGAATGAAAGGAGCTGGCATCTCACTCTCTTTGAATCTTCTTTATCCTGCTAGGATTAGCAGGAAAAAGCAAAAAATTTCAGAATTGCACCTTGCAATGTGGAGATATTACTGTTTGTGCATTTACAATATTCATTGATTTTTGCCATTGAAAAATGTCCAGAAATGTTTGAAGCTACTGACTGAATGAAAGGAGCTGGCATCTCACTCTCTTTGAATCTTCTTTATCATGCTAGGATTAGCAGGAAAAAGCAAAAAATTTCAGAATTGCACCTTGCAATGTGGAGATATTACTGTTTGTGCATTTACAATATTCATTGATTTTTGCCATTGAAAAACGTCCAGAAATGTTTGAAGCTACTGACTGAATGAAAGGAGCTGGCATCTCACTCTCTTTGAATCTTCTTTATCCTGCTAGGATTAGCAGGAAAAAGCAAAAAATTTCAGAATTGCACCTTGCAATGTGGAGATATTACTGTCCGTGCATTTACAATATTCATTGATTTTTGCCATTGAAAAACGTCCAGAAATGTTTGAAGCTACTGACTGAATGAAAGGAGCTGGCATCTCACTCTCTTTGAATCTTCTTTATCATGCTAGGATTAGCAGTAAAAAGCAAAAAATTTCAGAATTGCACCTTGCAATGTGGAGATATTACTGTTTGTGCATTTACAATATTCATTGATTTTTGCCATTGAAAAACGTCCAGAAATGTTTGAAGCTACTGACTGAATGAAAGGAGCTGGCATCTCACTCTCTTTGAATCTTCTTTATCATGCTAGGATTAGCAGGAAAAAGCAAAAAATTTCAGAATTGCACCTTGCAATGTGGAGATATTACTGTTTGTGCATTTACAATATTCATTGATTTTTGCCATTGAAAAACATGTTTTTCATATACCAGAAATGTTTGAAGCTACTGACTGAATGAAAGGAGCTGGCATCTCACTCTCTTTGAATCTTCTTTATCCTGCTAGGATTAGCAGGAAAAAGCAAAAAATTTCAGAATTGCACCTTGCAATGTGGAGATATTACTGTTTGTGCATTTACAATATTCATTGATTTTTGCCATTGAAAAACATCATGTTATTCATATACCAGAAATGTTTGAAGCTACTGACTGAATGAAAGGAGCTGGCATCTCACTCTCTTTGAATCTTCTTTATCATGCTAGGATTAACAGGAAAAAGCAAAAAATTTCAGAATTGCACCTTGCAATGTGGAGATATTACTGTTTGTGCATTTACAATATTCATTGATTTTTGCCATTGAAAAACGTCCAGAAATGTTTGAAGCTACTGACTGAATGAAAGGAGCTGGCATCTCACTCTCTTTGAATCTTCTTTATCCTGCTAGGATTAGCAGGAAAAAGCAAAAAATTACAGAATTGAACCTTGCAATGTGGAGATATTACTGTTTGTGCATTTACAATATTCATTGATTTTTGTCATTGAAAAACATGTTTTTCATATACCAGAAATGTTTGAAGCTACTGACTGAATGAAAGGAGCTGGCATCTCACTCTCTTTGAATCTTCTTTATCCTGCTAGGATTAGCAGGAAAAAGCAAAAAATTTCAGAATTGCACCTTGCAATGTGGAGATATTACTGTTTGTGCATTTACAATATTCATTGATTTTTGCCATTGAAAAACGTCCAGAAATGTTTGAAGCTACTGACTGAATGAAAGGAGCTGGCATCTCACTCTCTTTGAATCTTCTTTATCATGCTAGGATTAGCAGGAAAAAGCAAAAAATTTCAGAATTGCACCTTGCAATGTGGAGATATTACTGTTTGTGCATTTACAATATTCATTGATTTTTGCCATTGAAAAACGTCCAGAAATGTTTGAAGCTACTGACTGAATGAAAGGAGCTGGCATCTCACTCTCTTTGAATCTTCTTTATCCTGCTAGGATTAGCAGGAAAAAGCAAAAAATTTCAGAATTGCACCTTGCAATGTGGAGATATTACTGTTTGTGCATTTACAATATTCATTGATTTTTGCCATTGAAAAACGTCCAGAAATGTTTGAAGCTACTGACTGAATGAAAGGAGCTGGCATCTCACTCTCTTTAAATCTTCTTTATCATGCTAGGATTAGCAGGAAAAAGCAAAAAATTTCAGAATTGCACCTTGCAATGTGGAGATATTACTGTTTGTGCATTTACAATATTCATTGATTTTTGCCATTGAAAAACATGTTTTTCATATACCAGAAATGTTTGAAGCTACTGACTGAATGAAAGGAGCTGGCATCTCACTCTCTTTGAATCTTCTTTATCATGCTAGGATTAGCAGGAAAAAGCAAAAAATTTCAGAATTGCACCTTGCAATGTGGAGATATTACTGTTTGTGCATTTACAATATTCATTGATTTTTGCCATTGAAAAACGTCCAGAAATGTTTGAAGCTACTGACTGAATGAAAGGAGCTGGCATCTCACTCTCTTTGAATCTTCTTTATCCTGCTAGGATTAGCAGGAAAAAGCAAAAAATTTCAGAATTGCACCTTGCAATGTGGAGATATTACTGTCCGTGCATTTACAATATTCATTGATTTTTGCCATTGAAAAACGTCCAGAAATGTTTGAAGCTACTGACTGAATGAAAGGAGCTGGCATCTCACTCTCTTTGAATCTTCTTTATCATGCTAGGATTAGCAGTAAAAAGCAAAAAATTTCAGAATTGCACCTTGCAATGTGGAGATATTACTGTTTGTGCATTTACAATATTCATTGATTTTTGCCATTGAAAAACGTCCAGAAATGTTTGAAGCTACTGACTGAATGAAAGGAGCTGGCATCTCACTCTCTTTGAATCTTCTTTATCATGCTAGGATTAGCAGGAAAAAGCAAAAAATTTCAGAATTGCACCTTGCAATGTGGAGATATTACTGTTTGTGCATTTACAATATTCATTGATTTTTGCCATTGAAAAACATGTTTTTCATATACCAGAAATGTTTGAAGCTACTGACTGAATGAAAGGAGCTGGCATCTCACTCTCTTTGAATCTTCTTTATCCTGCTAGGATTAGCAGGAAAAAGCAAAAAATTTCAGAATTGCACCTTGCAATGTGGAGATATTACTGTTTGTGCATTTACAATATTCATTGATTTTTGCCATTGAAAAACATCATGTTATTCATATACCAGAAATGTTTGAAGCTACTGACTGAATGAAAGGAGCTGGCATCTCACTCTCTTTGAATCTTCTTTATCATGCTAGGATTAACAGGAAAAAGCAAAAAATTTCAGAATTGCACCTTGCAATGTGGAGATATTACTGTTTGTGCATTTACAATATTCATTGATTTTTGCCATTGAAAAACGTCCAGAAATGTTTGAAGCTACTGACTGAATGAAAGGAGCTGGCATCTCACTCTCTTTGAATCTTCTTTATCCTGCTAGGATTAGCAGGAAAAAGCAAAAAATTTCAGAATTGAACCTTGCAATGTGGAGATATTACTGTTTGTGCATTTACAATATTCATTGATTTTTGCCATTGAAAAACGTCCAGAAATGTTTGAAGCTACTGACTGAATGAAAGGAGCTGGCATCTCACTCTCTTTGAATCTTCGTTATCATGCTAGGATTAGCAGGAAAAAGCAAAAAATTTCAGAATTGCACCTTGCAATGTGGAGATATTACTGTTTGTGCATTTACAATATTCATTGATTTTTGCCATTGAAAAACGTCCAGAAATGTTTGAAGCTACTGACTGAATGAAAGGAGCTGGCATCTCACTCTCTTTGAATCTTCTTTATCATGCTAGGATTAGCAGGAAAAAGCAAAAAATTTCAGAATTGCACCTTGCAATGTGGAGATATTACTGTTTGTGCATTTACAATATTCATTGATTTTTGCCATTGAAAAACATGTTTTTCATATACCAGAAATGTTTGAAGCTACTGACTGAATGAAAGGAGCTGGCATCTCACTCTCTTTGAATCTTCTTTATCATGCTAGGATTAGCAGGAAAAAGCAAAAAATTTCAGAATTGCACCTTGCAATGTGGAGATATTACTGTTTGTGCATTTACAATATTCATTGATTTTTGTCATTGAAAAACATGTTTTTCATATACCAGAAATGTTTGAAGCTACTGACTGAATGAAAGGAGCTGGCATCTCACTCTCTTTGAATCTTCTTTATCCTGCTAGGATTAGCAGGAAAAAGCAAAAAATTTCAGAATTGCACCTTGCAATGTGGAGATATTACTGTTTGTGCATTTACAATATTCATTGATTTTTGCCATTGAAAAACGTCCAGAAATGTTTGAAGCTACTGACTGAATGAAAGGAGCTGGCATCTCACTCTCTTTGAATCTTCTTTATCATGCTAGGATTAGCAGGAAAAAGCAAAAAATTTCAGAATTGCACCTTGCAATGTGGAGATATTACTGTTTGTGCATTTACAATATTCATTGATTTTTGCCTTTGAAAAACGTCCAGAAATGTTTGAAGCTACTGACTGAATGAAAGGAGCTGGCATCTCACTCTCTGTGAATCTTCTTTATCCTGCTAGGATTAGCAGGAAAAAGCAAAAAATTTCAGAATTGCACCTTGCAATGTGGAGATATTACTGTCCGTGCATTTACAATATTCATTGATTTTTGCCATTGAAAAACGTCCAGAAATGTTTGAAGCTACTGACTGAATGAAAGGAGCTGGCATCTCACTCTCTTTGAATCTTCTTTATCATGCTAGGATTAGCAGTAAAAAGCAAAAAATTTCAGAATTGCACCTTGCAATGTGGAGATATTACTGTTTGTGCATTTACAATATTCATTGATTTTTGCCATTGAAAAACGTCCAGAAATGTTTGAAGCTACTGACTGAATGAAAGGAGCTGGCATCTCACTCTCTTTGAATCTTCTTTATCATGCTAGGATTAGCAGGAAAAAGCAAAAAATTTCAGAATTGCACCTTGCAATGTGGAGATATTACTGTTTGTGCATTTACAATATTCATTGATTTTTGCCATTGAAAAACGTCCAGAAATGTTTGAAGCTACTGACTGAATGAAAGGAGCTGGCATCTCACTCTCTTTGAATCTTCTTTATCCTGCTAGGATTAGCAGGAAAAAGCAAAAAATTACAGAATTGAACCTTGCAATGTGGAGATATTACTGTTTGTGCATTTACAATATTCATTGATTTTTGCCATTGAAAAACGTCCAGAAATGTTTGAAGCTACTGACTGAATGAAAGGAGCTGGCATCTCACTCTCTTTGAATCTTCGTTATCATGCTAGGATTAGCAGGAAAAAGCAAAAAATTTCAGAATTGCACCTTGCAATGTGGAGATATTACTGTTTGTGCATTTACAATATTCATTGATTTTTGCCATTGAAAAACGTCCAGAAATGTTTGAAGCTACTGACTGAATGAAAGGAGCTGGCATCTCACTCTCTTTGAATCTTCTTTATCATGCTAGGATTAGCAGGAAAAAGCAAAAAATTTCAGAATTGCACCTTGCAATGTGGAGATATTACTGTTTGTGCATTTACAATATTCATTGATTTTTGCCATTGAAAAACATGTTTTTCATATACCAGAAATGTTTGAAGCTACTGACTGAATGAAAGGAGCTGGCATCTCACTCTCTTTGAATCTTCTTTATCATGCTAGGATTAGCAGGAAAAAGCAAAAAATTTCAGAATTGCACCTTGCAATGTGGAGATATTACTGTTTGTGCATTTACAATATTCATTGATTTTTGTCATTGAAAAACATGTTTTTCATATACCAGAAATGTTTGAAGCTACTGACTGAATGAAAGGAGCTGGCATCTCACTCTCTTTGAATCTTCTTTATCCTGCTAGGATTAGCAGGAAAAAGCAAAAAATTTCAGAATTGCACCTTGCAATGTGGAGATATTACTGTTTGTGCATTTACAATATTCATTGATTTTTGCCATTGAAAAACGTCCAGAAATGTTTGAAGCTACTGACTGAATGAAAGGAGCTGGCATCTCACTCTCTTTGAATCTTCTTTATCATGCTAGGATTAGCAGGAAAAAGCAAAAAATTTCAGAATTGCACCTTGCAATGTGGAGATATTACTGTTTGTGCATTTACAATATTCATTGATTTTTGCCATTGAAAAACATGTTTTTCATATACCAGAAATGTTTGAAGCTACTGACTGAATGAAAGGAGCTGGCATCTCACTCTCTTTGAATCTTCTTTATCATGCTAGGATTAGCAGGAAAAAGCAAAAAATTTCAGAATTGCACCTTGCAATGTGGAGATATTACTGTTTGTGCATTTACAATATTCATTGATTTTTGTCATTGAAAAACATGTTTTTCATATACCAGAAATGTTTGAAGCTACTGACTGAATGAAAGGAGCTGGCATCTCACTCTCTTTGAATCTTCTTTATCCTGCTAGGATTAGCAGGAAAAAGCAAAAAATTTCAGAATTGCACCTTGCAATGTGGAGATATTACTGTTTGTGCATTTACAATATTCATTGATTTTTGCCATTGAAAAACGTCCAGAAATGTTTGAAGCTACTGACTGAATGAAAGGAGCTGGCATCTCACTCTCTTTGAATCTTCTTTATCATGCTAGGATTAGCAGGAAAAAGCAAAAAATTTCAGAATTGCACCTTGCAATGTGGAGATATTACTGTTTGTGCATTTACAATATTCATTGATTTTTGCCATTGAAAAACGTCCAGAAATGTTTGAAGCTACTGACTGAATGAAAGGAGCTGGCATCTCACTCTCTTTGAATCTTCTTTATCCTGCTAGGATTAGCAGGAAAAAGCAAAAAATTTCAGAATTGCACCTTGCAATGTGGAGATATTACTGTTTGTGCATTTACAATATTCATTGATTTTTGCCATTGAAAAACGTCCAGAAATGTTTGAAGCTACAGACTGAATGAAAGGAGCTGGCATCTCACTCTCTTTAAATCTTCTTTATCATGCTAGGATTAGCAGGAAAAAGCAAAAAATTTCAGAATTGCACCTTGCAATGTGGAGATATTACTGTTTGTGCATTTACAATATTCATTGATTTTTGCCATTGAAAAACATGTTTTTCATATACCAGAAATGTTTGAAGCTACTGACTGAATGAAAGGAGCTGGCATCTCACTCTCTTTGAATCTTCTTTATCATGCTAGGATTAGCAGGAAAAAGCAAAAAATTTCAGAATTGCACCTTGCAATGTGGAGATATTACTGTTTGTGCATTTACAATATTCATTGATTTTTGCCATTGAAAAACGTCCAGAAATGTTTGAAGCTACTGACTGAATGAAAGGAGCTGGCATCTCACTCTCTTTGAATCTTCTTTATCCTGCTAGGATTAGCAGGAAAAAGCAAAAAATTTCAGAATTGCACCTTGCAATGTGGAGATATTACTGTCCGTGCATTTACAATATTCATTGATTTTTGCCATTGAAAAACGTCCAGAAATGTTTGAAGCTACTGACTGAATGAAAGGAGCTGGCATCTCACTCTCTTTGAATCTTCTTTATCATGCTAGGATTAGCAGTAAAAAGCAAAAAATTTCAGAATTGCACCTTGCAATGTGGAGATATTACTGTTTGTGCATTTACAATATTCACTGATTTTTGCCATTGAAAAACGTCCAGAAATGTTTGAAGCTACTGACTGAATGAAAGGAGCTGGCATCTCACTCTCTTTGAATCTTCTTTATCATGCTAGGATTAGCAGGAAAAAGCAAAAAATTTCAGAATTGCACCTTGCAATGTGGAGATATTACTGTTTGTGCATTTACAATATTCATTGATTTTTGCCATTGAAAAACATGTTTTTCATATACCAGAAATGTTTGAAGCTACTGACTGAATGAAAGGAGCTGGCATCTCACTCTCTTTGAATCTTCTTTATCCTGCTAGGATTAGCAGGAAAAAGCAAAAAATTTCAGAATTGCACCTTGCAATGTGGAGATATTACTGTTTGTGCATTTACAATATTCATTGATTTTTGCCATTGAAAAACATCATGTTATTCATATACCAGAAATGTTTGAAGCTACTGACTGAATGAAAGGAGCTGGCATCTCACTCTCTTTGAATCTTCTTTATCATGCTAGGATTAACAGGAAAAAGCAAAAAATTTCAGAATTGCACCTTGCAATGTGGAGATATTACTGTTTGTGCATTTACAATATTCATTGATTTTTGCCATTGAAAAACGTCCAGAAATGTTTGAAGCTACTGACTGAATGAAAGGAGCTGGCATCTCACTCTCTTTGAATCTTCTTTATCCTGCTAGGATTAGCAGGAAAAAGCAAAAAATTTCAGAATTGAACCTTGCAATGTGGAGATATTACTGTTTGTGCATTTACAATATTCATTGATTTTTGCCATTGAAAAACGTCCAGAAATGTTTGAAGCTACTGACTGAATGAAAGGAGCTGGCATCTCACTCTCTTTGAATCTTCGTTATCATGCTAGGATTAGCAGGAAAAAGCAAAAAATTTCAGAATTGCACCTTGCAATGTGGAGATATTACTGTTTGTGCATTTACAATATTCATTGATTTTTGCCATTGAAAAACGTCCAGAAATGTTTGAAGCTACTGACTGAATGAAAGGAGCTGGCATCTCACTCTCTTTGAATCTTCTTTATCATGCTAGGATTAGCAGGAAAAAGCAAAAAATTTCAGAATTGCACCTTGCAATGTGGAGATATTACTGTTTGTGCATTTACAATATTCATTGATTTTTGCCATTGAAAAACATGTTTTTCATATACCAGAAATGTTTGAAGCTACTGACTGAATGAAAGGAGCTGGCATCTCACTCTCTTTGAATCTTCTTTATCATGCTAGGATTAGCAGGAAAAAGCAAAAAATTTCAGAATTGCACCTTGCAATGTGGAGATATTACTGTTTGTGCATTTACAATATTCATTGATTTTTGTCATTGAAAAACATGTTTTTCATATACCAGAAATGTTTGAAGCTACTGACTGAATGAAAGGAGCTGGCATCTCACTCTCTTTGAATCTTCTTTATCCTGCTAGGATTAGCAGGAAAAAGCAAAAAATTTCAGAATTGCACCTTGCAATGTGGAGATATTACTGTTTGTGCATTTACAATATTCATTGATTTTTGCCATTGAAAAACGTCCAGAAATGTTTGAAGCTACTGACTGAATGAAAGGAGCTGGCATGTCACTCTCTTTGAATCTTCTTTATCATGCTAGGATTAGCAGGAAAAAGCAAAAAATTTCAGAATTGCACCTTGCAATGTGGAGATATTACTGTTTGTGCATTTACAATATTCATTGATTTTTGCCATTGAAAAACGTCCAGAAATGTTTGAAGCTACTGACTGAATGAAAGGAGCTGGCATCTCACTCTCTTTGAATCTTCTTTATCCTGCTAGGATTAGCAGGAAAAAGCAAAAAATTTCAGAATTGCACCTTGCAATGTGGAGATATTACTGTCCGTGCATTTACAATATTCATTGATTTTTGCCATTGAAAAACGTCCAGAAATGTTTGAAGCTACTGACTGAATGAAAGGAGCTGGCATCTCACTCTCTTTGAATCTTCTTTATCATGCTAGGATTAGCAGTAAAAAGCAAAAAATTTCAGAATTGCACCTTGCAATGTGGAGATATTACTGTTTGTGCATTTACAATATTCATTGATTTTTGCCATTGAAAAACGTCCAGAAATGTTTGAAGCTACTGACTGAATGAAAGGAGCTGGCATCTCACTCTCTTTGAATCTTCTTTATCATGCTAGGATTAGCAGGAAAAAACAAAAAATTTCAGAATTGCACCTTGCAATGTGGAGATATTACTGTTTGTGCATTTACAATATTCATTGATTTTTGCCATTGAAAAACATGTTTTTCATATACCAGAAATGTTTGAAGCTACTGACTGAATGAAAGGAGCTGGCATCTCACTCTCTTTGAATCTTCTTTATCCTGCTAGGATTAGCAGGAAAAAGCAAAAAATTTCAGAATTGCACCTTGCAATGTGGAGATATTACTGTTTGTGCATTTACAATATTCATTGATTTTTGCCATTGAAAAACATCATGTTATTCATATACCAGAAATGTTTGAAGCTACTGACTGAATGAAAGGAGCTGGCATCTCACTCTCTTTGAATCTTCTTTATCATGCTAGGATTAACAGGAAAAAGCAAAAAATTTCAGAATTGCACCTTGCAATGTGGAGATATTACTGTTTGTGCATTTACAATATTCATTGATTTTTGCCATTGAAAAACGTCCAGAAATGTTTGAAGCTACTGACTGAATGAAAGGAGCTGGCATCTCACTCTCTTTGAATCTTCTTTATCCTGCTAGGATTAGCAGGAAAAAGCAAAAAATTACAGAATTGAACCTTGCAATGTGGAGATATTACTGTTTGTGCATTTACAATATTCATTGATTTTTGCCATTGAAAAACGTCCAGAAATGTTTGAAGCTACTGACTGAATGAAAGGAGCTGGCATCTCACTCTCTTTGAATCTTCGTTATCATGCTAGGATTAGCAGGAAAAAGCAAAAAATTTCAGAATTGCACCTTGCAATGTGGAGATATTACTGTTTGTGCATTTACAATATTCATTGATTTTTGCCATTGAAAAACGTCCAGAAATGTTTGAAGCTACTGACTGAATGAAAGGAGCTGGCATCTCACTCTCTTTGAATCTTCTTTATCATGCTAGGATTAGCAGGAAAAAGCAAAAAATTTCAGAATTGCACCTTGCAATGTGGAGATATTACTGTTTGTGCATTTACAATATTCATTGATTTTTGCCATTGAAAAACATGTTTTTCATATACCAGAAATGTTTGAAGCTACTGACTGAATGAAAGGAGCTGGCATCTCACTCTCTTTGAATCTTCTTTATCATGCTAGGATTAGCAGGAAAAAGCAAAAAATTTCAGAATTGCACCTTGCAATGTGGAGATATTACTGTTTGTGCATTTACAATATTCATTGATTTTTGTCATTGAAAAACATGTTTTTCATATACCAGAAATGTTTGAAGCTACTGACTGAATGAAAGGAGCTGGCATCTCACTCTCTTTGAATCTTCTTTATCCTGCTAGGATTAGCAGGAAAAAGCAAAAAATTTCAGAATTGCACCTTGCAATGTGGAGATATTACTGTTTGTGCATTTACAATATTCATTGATTTTTGCCATTGAAAAACGTCCAGAAATGTTTGAAGCTACTGACTGAATGAAAGGAGCTGGCATCTCACTCTCTTTGAATCTTCTTTATCATGCTAGGATTAGCAGGAAAAAGCAAAAAATTTCAGAATTGCACCTTGCAATGTGGAGATATTACTGTTTGTGCATTTACAATATTCATTGATTTTTGCCATTGAAAAACGTCCAGAAATGTTTGAAGCTACTGACTGAATGAAAGGAGCTGGCATCTCACTCTCTTTGTTTTACCATATTTTTTTATTTTTAATAAACAATTTAACAGGGGAATAACACACGTAGCATAAAAGTAGTGACAAAAGAATATTCATAATAAGGGAAAAATTCTGAGGGAAGGGAAAGGGAAAGGGAACAAACGGGAATGGATAATCAGGAAAGATGGGAGAAATTTGTTCGTCAAATAGTATATACGATAATACAGAAATTTGAACACTTTAAACACATATTACTATCATTAGCAAAAATTAAACATATTAATGAGCTAAACACGACACACATTAAGATGTTCCAGCGTTATGAGAGGGTTGAGGGAATTTAGTGAGCCAAATATCCCATTTCCTAGAAAATTTAAGTAAATTATTGTTGATAAGGGCAAATCTGAGTTCAAATATTCTATGGAGATTCATCTTATCAACTAAGTCCTCCAAAGTGGGGACATATGACTTTCTCCAATAAAAAGCCAATGCGTTCTTACACACTGAAAATAAGTGAATCACCAAAGATCTTTCAAACGACTTATATGGTTCAAGATCTAAGGATAGTAAAGCCATTTGAGGGGTCAATACTACAGGTCTGCCTAAAAGGTCATCTACCAAAGAAGAGATCTGAGCCCATAGATTCCGGATTTTAGGGCAGCTCCAAAAGAGATGTAAAAGATCTCCCCTAAGGCCGCACTCCCTCCAACAAAGGGGAGAGTTGCTGGGCTTTATATGGTGAAGCCTGATTGGAGTGTAATACCATCTGGTTAGAATTTTGAAGTAAGCCTCTTGTAAGGGCATAGATATATTAGAGGCCTGAGAAAAAAGAACAGCACTCTCCCATTGATCGGATTGGAAATTGAGTTTTAGATCTTTTTCCCAGCGTATCATGTAGAGGTGTTTTTGGAAGGAAAGATCATTATTGAAGCTGTTATATATGTGTCTCAGGCTCCAAAAAATTTTGTGGGATGGGTTGCTTAACAGGTTCACCGAGGTTTCAGAAACAATAAGTTTACCAGAAATAAATTCCAGAATAATGCTCTTTAAATGAGAGTATAAAAAGAAATCAGAGGAAGGTAAGTTGAATCTTTTTTTAAGAGTTTGGAAAGGAATAAAGGCAGAAGCTTCATAGAAGTCTCCAATTTTCCTTAACCCTTTATTGTCCCACTGATCTGGAATGGAAGAGTTATACAGATCAGCAACAAAACCAATTGGAAAGTTTTTGACAAAAGAAAACTTATCCCTATCAGAATCTCTTAGGGGACTCTTTTTCTTTCTTTTGGCGATTTTTTTCCAGGCGTCAATAATCGCCTGGAAAATAGGATGGGAAGAATCATGAGTGCACTGTTTAAAGAGATGCCTAAGTAACAATTCACGGGGAGAAGAACCATTATTTAAGAAGGTCTCCAGAGTCATCCAAGCTGGGGGACTGTCAGAATTAAACCAATTACTGCTCTGTTTGATGAGGTTTGCCAAATAGTAAGCGGAAATATTAGGGTGGCTCAGACCTCCGTTGCACTTATTCTTGTACAATATATCTGCAGATATCCTCGCACGTTTATTATCCCAGACATAGGAATTAATCTGATTTTGAATTTTTTGAATAAAGATGTGAGAAATAGTTAAAGGTAAGTTGCGGAAAAAATACAAGATTTTGGGTAGAACAAACATCTTAATAGAGAGGACTCTACCCCACCATGACAAATCTCTTTTCAAAAATTCCATCAAATCTCCACGGACGATATCCTCAATCAGAACCAGGTTGTCAGAAATTGTTGAGTTAATAGTTTTACCAATACTGATCCCCAAATAAGTCAGATTGCGTTTAGCCAAACCGAAGGAAAATCTCGAGTGTAAAACCTCTCTCGTCTGACGGTCCAGATTAATGTTTAAAAGTTTAGACTTCTCATTATTGATCTTAAAATAAGAAATCTGAGAGAATAGTTCTAGAACCTTCGAAACTTCCGCAACCGAATTTACTGGGTCCAGCAAGGAAAGCATAACATCATCTGCAAAGAGGCCAATTTTAAATTCTCGAGATGGGGTAGAAATCCCCCTAATGTCAGTGTTTTCTCTAATCCTCTGTGCCAAAGGCTCCATAGCCAGGACAAAGAGAAGGGGGGAGAGTGGGCAGCCCTGTCTAGTACCATTTGTGATAGGGATTGGATTTGAGAGATAATTGTTAACATAAATTTTTGCTTGGGGGTTAGAATAGAGGGCCATAATTGAAGAGAGAAATTTGTTATCAAAACCGAATTTAATAAGGGTGAGTTTAAGGTATAGCCAATTTAACCTGTCGAAAGCTTTTTCAGCGTCTAAAGCAAGCAATGAAGTTGGGAGTTTCGCCGTATTTATCACCTTAATAATATTCAGAAGTCTTCTAGAGCCATCAATTGCTTGCCTCCCACCAACGAAGCCAATCTGATCGTCGTTAATGAGAGATGGGAGAATAGTCGATAAACGATTGGCCAGAATTTTCGAATATATCTTAATATCAGTGTTAATTAGCGAAATGGGCCTATAATTTTTAACATTATCTCTCTCATCCTTAGACTTGGGTATTAGGGTAATGGTGGCTTCCAGCATTTCTGAGGGGAAGGAGCTTATTGAGGAAGCATGATTGAAAATTTTCGTGAGAGGGGAAGAAAGTAGGTCACAAAAAGTTTTATAATACTCATTGATGAACCCATCTGGACCCGGAGCCTTGAAATCTTTAAGTTGCTTTATTGTGTTAATAATTTCAAGGTTAGAAAAAGGCTTATTCAATGACTCGTGATCCAGAGGGCTCAATTTCGGTAGGTTAATAGAGGATAAAAATTTGTTGATTGCATCTGGGTGAGGATGGGAAATTAGAGGATCAGTTTTGATGTTGTAGAGTTTTTTGTAAAAATTTGCAAACTGGTTCACTATATCTTTAGGGTGGCAAAACGTTATTCCACTATTGTTTTTTATTTTATCTATTCTATTAATTGCTCTTTTACATTTGACTAGGCGGGCCATAAAGCGGGTAGGTTTATTTAGAGCCGCATAGTAATTAAATTTTGATTTTCGAATAATTGCATCATAGGAGGAAGAAATTTCTGATTTTAGCTCTACCCTTAAATTTGAGAGTTCTTTTTGAATTATTGGGGAAGGGGAAGGAAGATTAATTTGCTCTAATTCTTTTTCCCTAATCAGTTTTTGAAGAGAATTAATTTTTGATCTTTTTTCTTTTTTTTCAGATGAGGATATCTGCATTAGTACACCACGAAGGACGGCCTTGTGAGCGCACCAGCTGGAGAAGGGATTAGATAAATCTGGGGTATCGTTCTCCCTAAAATAATCAGAAATAGCTTTTTCAATAATTTTTTTGTTTTTGGGGTTATGAATAAGTGAAGATCTACATTTCCAAAGAAATCCATTTTTAATAAGAGGACCAATATGAATTTCACATGTCGTAGGGGCATGATCTGATAGAGACCTAAGGCCTATAGATACGTTAGAGAATTTGGGTAAAGAAAAAACGTCAGTTATTATTAAGTCAATTCTAGAGGCCGTTTGGTGCGCATCCGAAAAATGGGAGAATTCTTTGGAGGTAGTTTGCAGACATCTAAATGTATCAAATAGTTCATTTTTATAAAGCCAATTGTTTAGCGTCGGGTATAAATGACGGCTGGGGGAGGAAGAGTCCATATGGCCGTCCGGGACCATGTTGAAGTCTCCCAAAAAAATCAATTCGCCTCTCCTAACCTCTTCAACCTTTCTAAAAACCTTATTCAAAAAGGGTATTTGCTTTTTATTTGGGGCGTATAGGTTAACAACAGTGCACTCATGATTATTCAGTTTACAGAGCAATATATGGAACCTTCCATTGACATCTTTATGCTGATCTAAAAACTCAAATGGGACAGAATCTCTGATCACTGTAGCTACACCAGCTTTTTTCCGGTCGCTAGTGGATTCAAATATATGAGGGTAGCGTTTGTGGGTGAAGGTAGGGTGTTTTCCCTCGGCAAACCTTGTCTCCTGAAGACACGCAACATCAGCACCAAGATGACCCAATTCCTTCCAAAGGGAGAATCTCTTATTGGGACTGTTTAGGCCTCTTACATTATAGGTGATGATCTTGATAGGCATAGGTAAATTAATAATTAAAGTAAGTCAAAAGGAGAGGGGTCAGTTGGTCCAACAAATTCCCAAAAAATAAAAATCAACCGACAATCAAAGCTGGAATACAATATCTCTAATATTAATTCAAAGATAGTAATAACAATAACCAAATATTCAAAGAAAAAGAAAAAAAAAACGAATCAAAAAATCTCCTGAGGGAACCTTCACCGAAAAGGTTCTCCCTCAGATTGGGGGGAAAAATAATGTGGACAAACCATGAAGGCTAAATATAAAGAAGAATGATAAATTTATTATAGCATGTTAGGTGAGGTGATAAAATGAGATTATTTTTAAAGAGGGCTCCCGAGGGAGTAGTGTTTATCATTTCAGCGGTGAGGTGCCTTTGTAACTTTGTAGGGAATGTCTTTTATAAAATCAAAAAATTTAGGGCCTTCATCAGGATCTGTAAGAGTGAATGTTTTCCGGTTAAAGAAAATCAGCAACTTTACTGGAAAGCCCCACCTATATGGGATATTCATATCCCTCAGTCTATCTGTGGTCAATTTGTATGACCTTCTTGCATCCATGGTTTCTTTGGAAAAATCGGAGAAGATTTTTAGGTGCGAGAAAGGCTCTGGAAAAGTCCTATTTTCCCTGATATAATTCAAGATTCTCTCTTTGGTCGAGAAGAAATGTAACCTAGCTATTACATCCCTAGGAAGATCCGAGGAAATGGAGGTCGGACGAAATAAGCGATGGGCCCTATCAATGATAAGATCCTGCTCAGAAAGGGATGGGATTGTCTTGTGAAATAAGTCTTTGAGAAAAGCCGAGATATCTGAGGGAGAAACATCCTCAGATATGCCTCTAATTTTCAAATTATTTCTCCTACTCCTATCCTCCAAATCCGCAACTTTTAATCTGAGTCTTTTAAGCTCAGATTTAATTTCTAGATTATCAGAAGAGACAGACTCTACCCTTCCCTCCACCGTTTCAAGTCTTTTAGTGTTTTCCTCCAATTTAAGACCAAAAGTTTCCAAAGTAGATTTCATGGTGTCTACCTGTTTCTCGAAGCCCAGTTTCATATTTCTGTCAATTGTCTTTAAAAGATTGTCCAGATATGAACCAAGGTCGGTATTTCCCAACTCTTGTGAAATGGGCATTTTGACCGGGACACTAAGCGTAGGGTCTGGGGACGAAGGGGAAAAGTCCTTTTTAGCACGTCTCTTATCTGGACTAGGATTAGGAGACGTGTCCGAGGATTCCTCCTCCGAACTCGTAGCCAATGAAGAATACTTGTTGCTCCAGGCTCCTGGGTCCCTTCTCTTTGATGAGATGGAAATATCCATCTCTTCCACTTTTTTTTTCTTTAACTACGATAGAAGGGGCAGGTTTAGCATCAGGAATTCTCTGTGGTTTTGGAGATAATAGACTTTTAGAAGATTCTTTGGTGGGAGAGCTTACTTTAGAACTCAGTCTGTCTTCCGGATTTCTATGAGGTGATCTGGACTTAAGAGGACTGACAGTATTAACAGCATCTTCTGATGGGTTTGAAAATGAAAAGCGTTGGGAGGACTTCGCTCTAACCGCACTAGTTTTAAGGGGAGCTTCCAAAGACTTTTGGGTATTTTTTTTATTAGCCGCCATTATAAAATATCAGACCTATGGGTATATATATATAGAAAAACACTAAAATAACACTAGAAATATTTGACCTAAAGGGTGGACAAAAGACTTTAGGGTTGCAAAATGACTGGGAACAATGGCTAGAAGAAATTTGCGTTAAACAAATATCAATCCAACAAGAGGCAATCAATACCCTTAAAACTGCAATATTATGTACCCCCTAAAATACAATCCTTAAAATATAAATTACCATCAAAAGTAACAAAAAAATAATGAAATTGACCTAAGGGATAAAAATAAAAGGCACATATATTTCTTAACATGAAACTAATTATTATGGAGGCTTGCAAATCTGTAGAGTTCCATGGGCACCAACTGTTATATATATATCAAGTAGCGTAGTCACAGGGTATATATATGAGGGCAGAAACAGATCCTCCTATCCCTCCCCTCCCCCCAGAGTCAAGTCTCGCAGTCAAAATGATATTACACCGTTTGGAGTTTAATAAACCTCTGTATCAGTAATAATATAGAATCAGCACCATGGACAGCAGTTCAGAGCGACGCTGCAGCAGGAGGCAGGAGAAATTGACTGGTATAAGTTCAGCACCATGGACAGCAGTTCAGACCAATACAAGATCAGCACCATGGACAGCAGCTCAAATCAGCACCATGGACAGCAGTGCAGAGCGACGCCGCAGCAGAGGGCAGGAGAATCTGATCAGCACCATGGACAGCAGTACAGAGGACGCTGCAGCAGGGGGCGGGAGAATTGAGTCTATCAGCTGATTATGGATATGAGGCAGAGGAGGGCAGCGGTGCCGCTGCAGGGAAGGACCAAGGGCAAGATCAGAGCGCAGCAACACCAGCACAAGAGGGGGAGGCAGTCACAGGGGTCTGTAGGGTCCAAACACCGGAGGGGCACAGTCAGCAGAGCGGCACAACGGGAATAGGTGGAGCGGAGCGCGGGGACCGGTGGCACCTGTCAGTTACTAGTGGGGAGGGACAAAGCGGCCCCCCCAGAAGCAGGAGGGAGATACCGCCGCCTGTAAATCAGCCCCGGGGGATGTGGGGCGGCAAGCCCTATACACCGGCTGCGCCGGTCATTAGAAGGGAGACAGGAGCGGAGCGGCTCCGGAACTAAGGAGGGGGAACCGCCACCACCGGAACAGCCCCCGAACCCAGGGAACAGCCGCAGCAAGAGGCAGGGATCCCGGCCGCAGACACAAGCAGCGCCCGTCAGCAGGAGGGAGAGGGAGGACCGCTCCACAGAGTAAAAGGGACACCGCCGCCACCAGACCCCAGACAATAGCCTCACAGAGTCACGATAATAGCCCTGGCATCAGCCAGGGCTTGTCTGACCTTTTAAGATGATAACTACAGTTCCTCTCCTCCGTGTAGCCGCGTCAGCTGTGAGCAGGGCCGGGTCTTCGGGCTGCTGCCGGCGTCCTGAAGCAGGAAGGTCCCGTAGCTTGGCGTCCGTGTGCTGGACTTCTCAGGGCTCCGGTCTCACAATCTTCTTACTTGATTGTAGATCTGGAAGGTCCCCGGGGTCCGCGATCCTCCACAGAAAGTGCCGGCCGGTGTTTTTAACTTCCGGAGTCCTGTCACTGGTCGCAGCTAGTAGCAGGGTGATACAGCGCCGGGCGGTGGTATCTCTGAAGGAGACTTACCCCCGGTCGCAGCTGGTAGTGGGGTGGATAGCAGGCAGGGACAACTTGCAGGCTGGCGGTCCAATACAGTGGGGCCGTTTTCAGGGTTACAGGGTCCCGTGGGTCTAGTTAGGACTCGGACCTTGTTACTTCCCAGCACAGGCTGTAAAAGCTGAAGTATATAATCGGCTCGTCCCGCAGCCACCGGCCTCCCACAACAGCAGAGCAGGCTTAAGGGCTCCGTGCCACCTTCCTCAAAATATAAATCCTTTGCAAATTGTCCGATAATACCTGATAAGCAGTGTTCCTAGGTCCAGGGGAAGGGAGTAGGGAGGGTCCCCTTGCAGAGACACACAGACCTGCAAGCCTGCAGGTCTATGTCACAATACCCACGACTGGCATGAAATCAAGGACGCACCTCACTGCTTCCAAACGAAATATCTCCCAGAATAACGGGTCAGGGAGAGTCTTTTCAGTATCCAGATGATCCTTAAGCTTTAGGGAGTTAATCCATGTAAGAATTGATCGAGTAAATCTTCTTAAGTTGCTTTTATCGTCGCTTTATAGTTTTAGCCTTCAGGGAGCTCAGGATCAAGCTGCCATCTCGTCCTGTGCTCAGGCCACTCCCCCATCTCACTCTCTTTGAATCTTCTTTATCCTGCTAGGATTAGCAGGAAAAAGCAAAAAATTTCAGAATTGCACCTTGCAATGTGGAGATATTACTGTTTGTGCATTTACAATATTCATTGATTTTTGCCATTGAAAAACGTCCAGAAATGTTTGAAGCTACTGACTGAATGAAAGGAGCTGGCATCTCACTCTCTTTGAATCTTCTTTATCATGCTAGGATTAGCAGGAAAAAGCAAAAAATTTCAGAATTGCACCTTGCAATGTGGAGATATTACTGTTTGTGCATTTACAATATTCATTGATTTTTGCCATTGAAAAACATGTTTTTCATATACCAGAAATGTTTGAAGCTACTGACTGAATGAAAGGAGCTGGCATCTCACTCTCTTTGAATCTTCTTTATCATGCTAGGATTAGCAGGAAAAAGCAAAAAATTTCAGAATTGCACCTTGCAATGTGGAGATATTACTGTTTGTGCATTTACAATATTCATTGATTTTTGCCATTGAAAAACGTCCAGAAATGTTTGAAGCTACTGACTGAATGAAAGGAGCTGGCATCTCACTCTCTTTGAATCTTCTTTATCCTGCTAGGATTAGCAGGAAAAAGCAAAAAATTTCAGAATTGCACCTTGCAATGTGGAGATATTACTGTTTGTGCATTTACAATATTCATTGATTTTTGCCATTGAAAAACGTCCAGAAATGTTTGAAGCTACTGACTGAAAGAAAGGAGCTGGCATCTCACTCTCTTTGAATCTTCTTTATCATGCTAGGATTAGCAGGAAAAAGCAAAAAATTTCAGAATTGCACCTTGCAATGTGGAGATATTACTGTTTGTGCATTTACAATATTCATTGATTTTTGCCATTGAAAAACGTCCAGAAATGTTTGAAGCTACTGACTAAATGAAAGGAGCTGGCATCTCACTCTCTTTGAATCTTCTTTATCATGCTAGGATTAGCAGGAAAAAGCAAAAAATTTCAGAATTGCACCTTGCAATGTGGAGATATTACTGTTTGTGCATTTACAATATTCATTGATTTTTGCCATTGAAAAACGTCCAGAAATGTTTGAAGCTACTGACTGAATGAAAGGAGCTGGCATCTCACTCTCTTTGAATCTTCTTTATCATGCTAGGATTAGCAGGAAAAAGCAAAAAATTTCAGAATTGCACCTTGCAATGTGGAGATATTACTGTTTGTGCATTTACAATATTCATTGATTTTTGCCATTGAAAAACATGTTTTTCATATACCAGAAATGTTTGAAGCTACTGACTGAATGAAAGGAGCTGGCATCTCACTCTCTTTGAATCTTCTTTATCATGCTAGGATTAGCAGGAAAAAGCAAGAAATTTCAGAATTGCACCTTGCAATGTGGAGATATTACTGTTTGTGCATTTACAATATTCATTGATTTTTGCCATTGAAAAACATGTTTTTCATATACCAGAAATGTTTGAAGCTACTGACTGAATGAAAGGAGCTGGCATCTCACTCTCTTTGAATCTTCTTTATCCTGCTAGGATTAGCAGGAAAAAGCAAAAAATTTCAGAATTGCACCTTGCAATGTGGAGATATTACTGTTTGTGCATTTACAATATTCATTGATTTTTGCCATTGAAAAACATCATGTTATTCATATACCAGAAATGTTTGAAGCTACTGACTGAATGAAAGGAGCTGGCATCTCACTCTCTTTGAATCTTCTTTATCATGCTAGGATTAACAGGAAAAAGCAAAAAATTTCAGAATTGCACCTTGCAATGTGGAGATATTACTGTTTGTGCATTTACAATATTCATTGATTTTTGCCATTGAAAAACGTCCAGAAATGTTTGAAGCTACTGACTGAATGAAAGGAGCTGGCATCTCACTCTCTTTGAATCTTCTTTATCCTGCTAGGATTAGCAGGAAAAAGCAAAAAATTTCAGAATTGAACCTTGGAATGTGGAGATATTACTGTTTGTGCATTTACAATATTCATTGATTTTTGCCATTGAAAAACGTCCAGAAATGTTTGAAGCTACTGACTGAATGAAAGTAGCTGGCATCTCACTCTCTTTGAATCTTCGTTATCATGCTAGGATTAGCAGGAAAAAGCAAAAAATTTCAGAATTGCACCTTGCAATGTGGAGATATTACTGTTTGTGCATTTACAATATTCATTGATTTTTGCCATTGAAAAACGTCCAGAAATGTTTGAAGCTACTGACTGAATGAAAGGAGCTGGCATCTCACTCTCTTTGAATCTTCTTTATCATGCTAGGATTAGCAGGAAAAAGCAAAAAATTTCAGAATTGCACCTTGCAATGTGGAGATATTACTGTTTGTGCATTTACAATATTCATTGATTTTTGCCATTGAAAAACATGTTTTTCATATACCAGAAATGTTTGAAGCTACTGACTGAATGAAAGGAGCTGGCATCTCACTCTCTTTGAATCTTCTTTATCATGCTAGGATTAGCAGGAAAAAGCAAAAAATTTCAGAATTCCACCTTGCAATGTGGAGATATTACTGTTTGTGCATTTACAATATTCATTGATTTTTGTCATTGAAAAACATGTTTTTCATATACCAGAAATGTTTGAAGCTACTGACTGAATGAAAGGAGCTGGCATCTCACTCTCTTTGAATCTTCTTTATCCTGCTAGGATTAGCAGGAAAAAGCAAAAAATTTCAGAATTGCACCTTGCAATGTGGAGATATTACTGTTTGTGCATTTACAATATTCATTGATTTTTGCCATTGAAAAACGTCCAGAAATGTTTGAAGCTACTGACTGAATGAAAGGAGCTGGCATCTCACTCTCTTTGAATCTTCTTTATCATGCTAGGATTAGCAGGAAAAAGCAAAAAATTTCAGAATTGCACCTTGCAATGTGGAGATATTACTGTTTGTGCATTTACAATATTCATTGATTTTTGCCATTGAAAAACGTCCAGAAATGTTTGAAGCTACTGACTGAATGAAAGGAGCTGGCATCTCACTCTCTTTGAATCTTCTTTATCCTGCTAGGATTAGCAGGAAAAAGCAAAAAATTTCAGAATTGCACCTTGCAATGTGGAGATATTACTGTTTGTGCATTTACAATATTCATTGATTTTTGCCATTGAAAAACGTCCAGAAATGTTTGAAGCTACTGACTGAATGAAAGGAGCTGGCATCTCACTCTCTTTGAATCTTCTTTATCATGCTAGGATTAGCAGGAAAAAGCAAAAAATTTCAGAATTGCACCTTGCAATGTGGAGATATTACTGTTTGTGCATTTACAATATTCATTGATTTTTGCCATTGAAAAACATGTTTTTCATATACCAGAAATGTTTGAAGCTACTGACTGAATGAAAGGAGCTGGCATCTCACTCTCTTTGAATCTTCTTTATCATGCTAGGATTAGCAGGAAAAAGCAAAAAATTTCAGAATTGCACCTTGCAATGTGGAGATATTACTGTTTGTGCATTTACAATATTCATTGATTTTTGCCATTGAAAAACGTCCAGAAATGTTTGAAGCTACTGACTGAATGAAAGGAGCTGGCATCTCACTCTCTTTGAATCTTCTTTATCCTGCTAGGATTAGCAGGAAAAAGCAAAAAATTTCAGAATTGCACCTTGCAATGTGGAGATATTACTGTCTGTGCATTTACAATATTCATTGATTTTTGCCATTGAAAAACGTCCAGAAATGTTTGAAGCTACTGACTGAATGAAAGGAGCTGGCATCTCACTCTCTTTGAATCTTCTTTATCATGCTAGGATTAGCAGGAAAAAGCAAAAAATTTCAGAATTGCACCTTGCAATGTGGAGATATTACTGTTTGTGCATTTACAATATTCATTGATTTTTGCCATTGAAAAACGTCCAGAAATGTTTGAAGCTACTGACTGAATGAAAGGAGCTGGCATCTCACTCTCTTTGAATCTTCTTTATCATGCTAGGATTAGCAGGAAAAAGCAAAAAATTTCAGAATTGCACCTTGCAATGTGGAGATATTACTGTTTGTGCATTTACAATATTCATTGACTTTTGCCATTGAAAAACATGTTTTTCATATACCAGAAATGTTTGAAGCTACTGACTGAATGAAAGGAGCTGGCATCTCACTCTCTTTGAATCTTCTTTATCCTGCTAGGATTAGCAGGAAAAAGCAAAAAATTTCAGAATTGCACCTTGCAATGTGGAGATATTACTGTTTGTGCATTTACAATATTCATTGATTTTTGCCATTGAAAAACATCATGTTATTCATATACCAGAAATGTTTGAAGCTACTGACTGAATGAAAGGAGCTGGCATCTCACTCTCTTTGAATCTTCTTTATCATGCTAGGATTAACAGGAAAAAGCAAAAAATTTCAGAATTGCACCTTGCAATGTGAAGATATTACTGTTTGTGCATTTACAATATTCATTGATTTTTGCCATTGAAAAACGTCCAGAAATGTTTGAAGCTACTGACTGAATGAAAGGAGCTGGCATCTCACTCTCTTTGAATCTTCTTTATTCTGCTAGGATTAGCAGGAAAAAGCAAAAAATTTCAGAATTGCACCTTGCAATGTGGAGATATTACTGTTTGTGCATTTACAATATTCATTGATTTTTGCCATTGAAAAACGTCCAGAAATGTTTGAAGCTACTGACTGAATGAAAGGAGCTGGCATCTCACTCTCTTTGAATCTTCTTTATCATGCTAGGATTAGCAGGAAAAAGCAAAAAATTTCAGAATTGCACCTTGCAATGTGGAGATATTACTGTTTGTGCATTTACAATATTCATTGATTTTTGCCATTGAAAAACATGTTTTTCATATACCAGAAATGTTTGAAGCTACTGACTGAATGAAAGGAGCTGGCATCTCACTCTCTTTGAATCTTCTTTATCATGCTAGGATTAGCAGGAAAAAGCAAAAAATTTCAGAATTGCACCTTGCAATGTGGAGATATTACTGTTTGTGCATTTACAATATTCATTGATTTTTGCCATTGAAAAACATGTTTTTCATATACCAGAAATGTTTGAAGCTACTGACTGAATGAAAGGAGCTGGCATCTCACTCTCTTTGAATCTTCTTTATCCTGCTAGGATTAGCAGGAAAAAGCAAAAAATTTCAGAATTGCACCTTGCAATGTGGAGATATTACTGTTTGTGCATTTACAATATTCATTGATTTTTGCCATTGAAAAACGTCCAGAAATGTTTGAAGCTACTGACTGAATGAAAGGAGCTGGCATCTCACTCTCTTTGAATCTTCTTTATCATGCTAGGATTAGCAGGAAAAAGCAAAAAATTTCAGAATTGCACCTTGCAATGTGGAGATATTACTGTTTGTGCATTTACAATATTCATTGATTTTTGCCATTGAAAAACGTCCAGAAATGTTTGAAGCTACTGACTGAATGAAAGGAGCTGGCATCTCACTCTCTTTGAATCTTCTTTATCCTGCTAGGATTAGCAGGAAAAAGCAAAAAATTTCAGAATTGCACCTTGCAATGTGGAGATATTACTGTTTGTGCATTTACAATATTCATTGATTTTTGCCATTGAAAAACGTCCAGAAATGTTTGAAGCTACTGACTGAATGAAAGGAGCTGGCATCTCACTCTCTTTGAATCTTCTTTATCATGCTAGGATTAGCAGGAAAAAGCAAAAAATTTCAGAATTGCACCTTGCAATGTGGAGATATTACTGTTTGTGCATTTACAATATTCATTGATTTTTGCCATTGAAAAACATGTTTTTCATATACCAGAAATGTTTGAAGCTACTGACTGAATGAAAGGAGCTGGCATCTCACTCTCTTTGAATCTTCTTTATCATGCTAGGATTAGCAGGAAAAAGCAAAAAATTTCAGAATTGCACCTTGCAATGTGGAGATATTACTGTTTGTGCATTTACAATATTCATTGATTTTTGCCATTGAAAAACGTCCAGAAATGTTTGAAGCTACTGACTGAATGAAAGGAGCTGGCATCTCACTCTCTTTGAATCTTCTTTATCCTGCTAGGATTAGCAGGAAAAAGCAAAAAATTTCAGAATTGCACCTTGCAATGTGGAGATATTACTGTCTGTGCATTTACAATATTCATTGATTTTTGCCATTGAAAAACGTCCAGAAATGTTTGAAGCTACTGACTGAATGAAAGGAGCTGGCATCTCACTCTCTTTGAATCTTCTTTATCATGCTAGGATTAGCAGGAAAAAGCAAAAAATTTCAGAATTGCACCTTGCAATGTGGAGATATTACTGTTTGTGCATTTACAATATTCATTGATTTTTGCCATTGAAAAACGTCCAGAAATGTTTGAAGCTACTGACTGAATGAAAGGAGCTGGCATCTCACTCTCTTTGAATCTTCTTTATCATGCTAGGATTAGCAGGAAAAAGCAAAAAATTTCAGAATTGCACCTTGCAATGTGGAGATATTACTGTTTGTGCATTTACAATATTCATTGACTTTTGCCATTGATAAACATGTTTTTCATATACCAGAAATGTTTGAAGCTACTGACTGAATGAAAGGAGCTGGCATCTCACTCTCTTTGAATCTTCTTTATCCTGCTAGGATTAGCAGGAAAAAGCAAAAAATTTCAGAATTGCACCTTGCAATGTGGAGATATTACTGTTTGTGCATTTACAATATTCATTGATTTTTGCCATTGAAAAACATCATGTTATTCATATACCAGAAATGTTTGAAGCTACTGACTGAATGAAAGGAGCTGGCATCTCACTCTCTTTGAATCTTCTTTATCATGCTAGGATTAACAGGAAAAAGCAAAAAATTTCAGAATTGCACCTTGCAATGTGAAGATATTACTGTTTGTGCATTTACAATATTCATTGATTTTTGCCATTGAAAAACGTCCAGAAATGTTTGATGCTACTGACTGAATGAAAGGAGCTGGCATCTCACTCTCTTTGAATCTTCTTTATTCTGCTAGGATTAGCAGGAAAAAGCAAAAAATTTCAGAATTGCACCTTGCAATGTGGAGATATTACTGTTTGTGCATTTACAATATTCATTGATTTTTGCCATTGAAAAACGTCCAGAAATGTTTGAAGCTACTGACTGAATGAAAGGAGCTGGCATCTCACTCTCTTTGAATCTTCTTTATCATGCTAGGATTAGCAGGAAAAAGCAAAAAATTTCAGAATTGCACCTTGCAATGTGGAGATATTACTGTTTGTGCATTTACAATATTCATTGATTTTTGCCATTGAAAAACATGTTTTTCATATACCAGAAATGTTTGAAGCTACTGACTGAATGAAAGGAGCTGGCATCTCACTCTCTTTGAATCTTCTTTATCCTGCTAGGATTAGCAGGAAAAAGCAAAAAATTTCAGAATTGCACCTTGCAATGTGGAGATATTACTGTTTGTGCATTTACAATATTCATTGATTTTTGCCATTGAAAAACGTCCAGAAATGTTTGAAGCTACTGACTGAATGAAAGGAGCTGGCATCTCACTCTCTTTGAATCTTCTTTATCATGCTAGGATTAGCAGGAAAAAGCAAAAAATTTCAGAATTGCACCTTGCAATGTGGAGATATTACTGTTTGAGCATTTACAATATTCATTGATTTTTGCCATTGAAAAACATGTTTTTCATATACCAGAAATGTTTGAAGCTACTGACTGAATGAAAGGAGCTGGCATCTCACTCTCTTTGAATCTTCTTTATCATGCTAGGATTAGCAGGAAAAAGCAAAAAATTTCAGAATTGCACCTTGCAATGTGGAGATATTACTGTTTGTGCATTTACAATATTCATTGATTTTTGCCATTGAAAAACATGTTTTTCATATACCAGAAATGTTTGAAGCTACTGACTGAATGAAAGGAGCTGGCATCTCACTCTCTTTGAATCTTCTTTATCCTGCTAGGATTAGCAGGAAAAAGCAAAAAATTTCAGAATTGCACCTTGCAATGTGGAGATATTACTGTTTATGCATTTACAATATTCATTGATTTTTGCCATTGAAAAACGTCCAGAAATGTTTGAAGCTACTGACTGAATGAAAGGAGCTGGCATCTCACTCTCTTTGAATCTTCTTTATCATGCTAGGAATAGCAGGAAAAAGCAAAAAATTTCAGAATTGCACCTTGCAATGTGGAGATATTACTGTTTGTGCATTTACAATATTCATTGATTTTTGCCATTGAAAAACGTCCAGAAATGTTTGAAGCTACTGACTGAATGAAAGGAGCTGGCATCTCACTCTCTTTGAATCTTCTTTATCATGCTAGGATTAGCAGGAAAAAGCAAAAAATTTCAGAATTGCACCTTGCAATGTGGAGATATTACTGTTTGTGCATTTACAATATTCATTGATTTTTGCCATTGAAAAACATGTTTTTCATATACCAGAAATGTTTGAAGCTACTGACTGAATGAAAGGAGCTGGCATCTCACTCTCTTTGAATCTTCTTTATCATGCTAGGATTAGCAGGAAAAAGCAAAAAATTTCAGAATTGCACCTTGCAATGTGGAGATATTACTGTTTGTGCATTTACAATATTCATTTTTTGCCATTGAAAAACATGTTTTTCATATACCAGAAATGTTTGAAGCTACTGACTGAATGAAAGGAGCTGGCATCTCACTCTCTTTGAATCTTCTTTATCCTGCTAGGATTAGCAGGAAAAAGCAAAAAATTTCAGAATTGAACCTTGCAATGTGGAGATATTACTGTTTGTGCATTTACAATATTCATTGATTTTTGCCATTGAAAAACGTCCAGAAATGTTTGAAGCTACTGACTGAATGAAAGGAGCTGGCATCTCACTCTCTTTGAATCTTTGTTATCATGCTAGGATTAGCAGGAAAAAGCAAAAAATTTCAGAATTGCACCTTGCAATGTGGAGATATTACTGTTTGTGCATTTACAATATTCATTGATTTTTGCCATTGAAAAACGTCCAGAAATGTTTGAAGCTACTGACTGAATGAAAGGAGCTGGCATCTCACTCTCTTTGAATCTTCTTTATCATGCTAGGATTAGCAGGAAAAAGCAAAAAATTTCAGAATTGCACCTTGCAATGTGGAGATATTACTGTTTGTGCATTTACAATATTCATTGATTTTTGCCATTGAAAAACATGTTTTTCATATACCAGAAATGTTTGAAGCTACTGACTGAATGAAAGGAGCTGGCATCTCACTCTCTTTGAATCTTCTTTATCATGCTAGGATTAGCAGGAAAAAGCAAGAAATTTCAGAATTGCACCTTGCAATGTGGAGATATTACTGTTTGTGCATTTACAATATTCATTGATTTTTGCCATTGAAAAACATGTTTTTCATATACCAGAAATGTTTGAAGCTACTGACTGAATGAAAGGAGCTGGCATCTCACTCTCTTTGAATCTTCTTTATCCTGCTAGGATTAGCAGGAAAAAGCAAAAAATTTCAGAATTGCACCTTGCAATGTGGAGATATTACTGTTTGTGCATTTACAATATTCATTGATTTTTGCCATTGAAAAACGTCCAGAAATGTTTGAAGCTACTGACTGAATGAAAGGAGCTGGCATCTCACTCTCTTTGAATCTTCTTTATCCTGCTAGGATTAGCAGGAAAAAGCAAAAAATTTCAGAATTGAACCTTGCAATGTGGAGATATTACTGTTTGTGCATTTACAATATTCATTGATTTTTGCCATTGAAAAACGTCCAGAAATGTTTGAAGCTACTGACTGAATGAAAGGAGCTGGCATCTCACTCTCTTTGAATCTTCGTTATCATGCTAGGATTAGCAGGAAAAAGCAAAAAATTTCAGAATTGCACCTTGCAATGTGGAGATATTACTGTTTGTGCATTTACAATATTCATTGATTTTTGCCATTGAAAAACGTCCAGAAATGTTTGAAGCTACTGACTGAATCAATGGAGCTGGCATCTCACTCTCTTTGAATCTTCTTTATCATGCTAGGATTAGCAGGAAAAAGCAAAAAATTTCAGAATTGCACCTTGCAATGTGGAGATATTACTGTTTGTGCATTTACAATATTCATTGATTTTTGCCATTGAAAAACATGTTTTTCATATACCAGAAATGTTTGAAGCTACTGACTGAATGAAAGGAGCTGGCATCTCACTCTCTTTGAATCTTCTTTATCATGCTAGGATTAGCAGGAAAAAGCAAAAAATTTCAGAATTGCACCTTGCAATGTGGAGATATTACTGTTTGTGCATTTACAATATTCATTGATTTTTGTCATTGAAAAACATGTTTTTCATATACCAGAAATGTTTGAAGCTACTGACTGAATGAAAGGAGCTGGCATCTCACTCTCTTTGAATCTTCTTTATCCTGCTAGGATTAGCAGGAAAAAGCAAAAAATTTCAGAATTGCACCTTGCAATGTGGAGATATTACTGTTTGTGCATTTACAATATTCATTGATTTTTGCCATTGAAAAACGTCCAGAAATGTTTGAAGCTACTGACTGAATGAAAGGAGCTGGCATCTCACTCTCTTTGAATCTTTTTTATCATGCTAGGATTAGCAGGAAAAAGCAAAAAATTTCAGAATTGCACCTTGCAATGTGGAGATATTACTGTTTGTGCATTTACAATATTCATTGATTTTTGCCATTGAAAAACATGTTTTTCATATACCAGAAATGTTTGAAGCTACTGACTGAATGAAAGGAGCTGGCATCTCACTCTCTTTGAATCTTCTTTATCATGCTAGGATTAGCAGGAAAAAGCAAAAAATTTCAGAATTGCACCTTGCAATGTGGAGATATTACTGTTTGTGCATTTACAATATTCATTGATTTTTGCCATTGAAAAACGTCCAGAAATGTTTGAAGCTACTGACTGAATGAAAGGAGCTGGCATCTCACTCTCTTTGAATCTTCTTTATCCTGCTAGGATTAGCAGGAAAAAGCAAAAAATTTCAGAATTGCACCTTGCAATGTGGAGATATTACTGTCTGTGCATTTACAATATTCATTGATTTTTGCCATTGAAAAACGTCCAGAAATGTTTGAAGCTACTGACTGAATGAAAGGAGCTGGCATCTCACTCTCTTTGAATCTTCTTTATCATGCTAGGATTAGCAGGAAAAAGCAAAAAATTTCAGAATTGCACCTTGCAATGTGGAGATATTACTGTTTGTGCATTTACAATATTCATTGATTTTTGCCATTGAAAAACGTCCAGAAATGTTTGAAGCTACTGACTGAATGAAAGGAGCTGGCATCTCACTCTCTTTGAATCTTCTTTATCATGCTAGGATTAGCAGGAAAAAGCAAAAAATTTCAGAATTGCACCTTGCAATGTGGAGATATTACTGTTTGTGCATTTACAATATTCATTGATTTTTGCCATTGAAAAACATGTTTTTCATATACCAGAAATGTTTGAAGCTACTGACTGAATGAAAGGAGCTGGCATCTCACTCTCTTTGAATCTTCTTTATCATGCTAGGATTAGCAGGAAAAAGCAAAAAATTTCAGAATTGCACCTTGCAATGTGGAGATATTACTGTTTGTGCATTTACAATATTCATTGATTTTTGTCATTGAAAAACATGTTTTTCATATACCAGAAATGTTTGAAGCTACTGACTGAATGAAAGGAGCTGGCATCTCACTCTCTTTGAATCTTCTTTATCCTGCTAGGATTAGCAGGAAAAAGCAAAAAATTTCAGAATTGCACCTTGCAATGTGGAGATATTACTGTTTGTGCATTTACAATATTCATTGATTTTTGCCATTGAAAAACGTCCAGAAATGTTTGAAGCTACTGACTGAATGAAAGGAGCTGGCATCTCACTCTCTTTGAATCTTCTTTATCATGCTAGGATTAGCAGGAAAAAGCAAAAAATTTCAGAATTGCACCTTGCAATGTGGAGATATTACTGTTTGTGCATTTACAATATTCATTCATTTTTGCCATTGAAAAACGTCCAGAAATGTTTGAAGTTACTGACTGAATGAAAGGAGCTGGCATCTCACTCTCTTTGAATCTTCTTTATCCTGCTAGGATTAGCAGGAAAAAGCAAAAAATTTCAGAATTGCACCTTGCAATGTGGAGATATTACTGTTTGTGCATTTACAATATTCATTGATTTTTGCCATTGAAAAACGTCCAGAAATGTTTGAAGTTACTGACTGAATGAAAGGAGCTGGCATCTCACTCTCTTTGAATCTTCTTTATCATGCTAGGATTAGCAGGAAAAAGCAAAAAATTTCAGAATTGCACCTTGCAATGTGGAGATATTACTGTTTGTGCATTTACAATATTCATTGATTTTTGCCATTGAAAAACATGTTTTTCATATACCAGAAATGTTTGAAGCTACTGACTGAATGAAAGGAGCTGGCATCTCACTCTCTTTGAATCTTCTTTATCATGCTAGGATTAGCAGGAAAAAGCAAAAAATTTCAGAATTGCACCTTGCAATGTGGAGATATTACTGTTTGTGCATTTACAATATTCATTGATTTTTGCCATTGAAAAACGTCCAGAAATGTTTGAAGCTACTGACTGAATGAAAGGAGCTGGCATCTCACTCTCTTTGAATCTTCTTTATCCTGCTAGGATTAGCAGGAAAAAGCAAAAAATTTCAGAATTGCACCTTGCAATGTGGAGATATTACTGTCTGTGCATTTACAATATTCATTGATTTTTGCCATTGAAAAACGTCCAGAAATGTTTGAAGCTACTGACTGAATGAAAGGAGCTGGCATCTCACTCTCTTTGAATCTTCTTTATCATGCTAGGATTAGCAGGAAAAAGCAAAAAATTTCAGAATTGCACCTTGCAATGTGGAGATATTACTGTTTGTGCATTTACAATATTCATTGATTTTTGCCATTGAAAAACGTCCAGAAATGTTTGAAGCTACTGACTGAATGAAAGGAGCTGGCATCTCACTCTCTTTGAATCTTCTTTATCATGCTAGGATTAGCAGGAAAAAGCAAAAAATTTCAGAATTGCACCTTGCAATGTGGAGATATTACTGTTTGTGCATTTACAATATTCATTGATTTTTGCCATTGAAAAACATGTTTTTCATATACCAGAAATGTTTGAAGCTACTGACTGAATGAAAGGAGCTGGCATCTCACTCTCTTTGAATCTTCTTTATCCTGCTAGGATTAGCAGGAAAAAGCAAAAAATTTCAGAATTGCACCTTGCAATGTGGAGATATTACTGTTTGTGCATTTACAATATTCATTGATTTTTGCCATTGAAAAACATCATGTTATTCATATACCAGAAATGTTTGAAGCTACTGACTGAATGAAAGGAGCTGGCATCTCACTCTCTTTGAATCTTCTTTATCATGCTAGGATTAACAGGAAAAAGCAAAAAATTTCAGAATTGCACCTTGCAATGTGGAGATATTACTGTTTGTGCATTTACAATATTCATTGATTTTTGCCATTGAAAAACGTCCAGAAATGTTTGAAGCTACTGACTGAATGAAAGGAGCTGGCATCTCACTCTCTTTGAATCTTCTTTATCCTGCTAGGATTAGCAGGAAAAAGCAAAAAATTTCAGAATTGCACCTTGCAATGTGGAGATATTACTGTTTGGGCATTTACAATATTCATTGATTTTTGCCATTGAAAAACATGTTTTTCATATACCAGAAATGTTTGAAGCTACTGACTGAATGAAAGGAGCTGGCATCTCACTCTCTTTGAATCTTCTTTATCATGCTAGGATTAGCAGGAAAAAGCAAAAAATTTCAGAATTGCACCTTGCAATGTGGAGATATTACTGTTTGTGCATTTACAATATTCATTGATTTTTGCCATTGAAAAACATGTTTTTCATATACCAGAAATGTTTGAAGCTACTGACTGAATGAAAGGAGCTGGCATCTCACTCTCTTTGAATCTTCTTTATCCTGCTAGGATTAGCAGGAAAAAGCAAAAAATTTCAGAATTGCACCTTGCAATGTGGAGATATTACTGTTTGTGCATTTACAATATTCATTGATTTTTGCCATTGAAAAACGTCCAGAAATGTTTGAAGCTACTGACTGAATGAAAGGAGCTGGCATCTCACTCTCTTTGAATCTTCTTTATCATGCTAGGATTAGCAGGAAAAAGCAAAAAATTTCAGAATTGCACCTTGCAATGTGGAGATATTACTGTTTGTGCATTTACAATATTCATTGATTTTTGCCATTGAAAAACGTCCAGAAATGTTTGAAGCTACTGACTGAATGAAAGGAGCTGGCATCTCACTCTCTTTGAATCTTCTTTATCATGCTAGGATTAGCAGGAAAAAGCAAAAAATTTCAGAATTGCACCTTGCAATGTGGAGATATTACTGTTTGTGCATTTACAATATTCATTGATTTTTGCCATTGAAAAACATCATGTTATTCATATACCAGAAATGTTTGAAGCTACTGACTGAATGAAAGGAGCTGGCATCTCACTCTCTTTGAATCTTCTTTATCATGCTAGGATTAACAGGAAAAAGCAAAAAATTTCAGAATTGCACCTTGCAATGTGGAGATATTACTGTTTGTGCATTTACAATATTCATTGATTTTTGCCATTGAAAAACGTCCAGAAATGTTTGAAGCTACTGACTGAATGAAAGGAGCTGGCATCTCACTCTCTTTGAATCTTCTTTATCATGCTAGGATTAGCAGGAAAAAGCAAAAAATTTCAGAATTGCACCTTGCAATGTGGAAATATTACTGTTTGTGCATTTACAATATTCATTGATTTTTGCCATTGAAAAACATGTTTTTCATATACCAGAAATGTTTGAAGCTACTGACTGAATGAAAGGAGCTGGCATCTCACTCTCTTTGAATCTTCTTTATCATGCTAGGATTAGCAGGAAAAAGCAAAAAATTTCAGAATTGCACCTTGCAATGTGGAGATATTACTGTTTGTGCATTTACAATATTCATTGATTTTTGCCATTGAAAAACGTTTTTCATATACCAGAAATGTTTGAAGCTACTGACTGAATGAAAGGAGCTGGCATCTCACTCTCTTTGAATCTTCTTTATCATGCTAGGATTAGCAGGAAAAAGCAAAAAATTTCAGAATTGCACCTTGCAATGTGGAGATATTACTGTTTGTGCATTTACAATATTCATTGATTTTTGCCATTGAAAAACATGTTTTTCATATACCAGAAATGTTTGAAGCTACTGACTGAATGAAAGGAGCTGGCATCTCACTCTCTTTGAATTTTCTTTATCATGCTAGGATTAGCAGGAAAAAGCAAAAAATTTCAGAATTGCACCTTGCAATGTGGAGATATTACTGTTTGTGCATTTACAATATTCATTGATTTTTGCCATTGAAAAACATGTTTTTCATATACCAGAAATGTTTGAAGCTACTGACTGAATGAAAGGAGCTGGCATCTCACTCTCTTTGAATCTTCTTTATCCTGCTAGGATTAGCAGGAAAAAGCAAAAAATTTCAGAATTGCACCTTGCAATGTGGAGATATTACTGTTTGTGCATTTACAATATTCATTGATTTTTGCCATTGAAAAACGTCCAGAAATGTTTGAAGCTACTGACTGAATGAAAGGAGCTGGCATCTCACTCTCTTTGAATCTTCTTTATCATGCTAGGATTAGCAGGAAAAAGCAAAAAATTTCAGAATTGCACCTTGCAATGTGGAGATATTACTGTTTGTGCATTTACAATATTCATTGATTTTTGCCATTGAAAAACATGTTTTTCATATACCAGAAATGTTTGAAGCTACTGACTGAATGAAAGGAGCTGGCATCTCACTCTCTTTGAATATTCTTTATCATGCTAGGATTAGCAGGAAAAAGCAAAAAATTTCAGAATTGCACCTTGCAATGTGGAGATATTACTGTTTGTGCATTTACAATATTCATTGATTTTTGCCATTGAAAAACATGTTTTTCATATACCAGAAATGTTTGAAGCTACTGACTGAATGAAAGGAGCTGGCATCTCACTCTCTTTGAATCTTCGTTATCATGCTAGGATTAGCAGGAAAAAGCAAAAAATTTCAGAATTGCACCTTGCAATGTGGAGATATTACTGTTTGTGCATTTACAATATTCATTGATTTTTGCCATTGAAAAACGTCCAGAAATGTTTGAAGCTACTGACTGAATGAAAGGAGCTGGCATCTCACTCTCTTTGAATCTTCTTTATCATGCTAGGATTAGCAGGAAAAAGCAAAAAATTTCAGAATTGCACCTTGCAATGTGGAGATATTACTGTTTGTGCATTTACAATATTCATTGATTTTTGCCATTGAAAAACATGTTTTTCATATACCAGAAATGTTTGAAGCTACTGACTGAATGAAAGGAGCTGGCATCTCACTCTCTTTGAATCTTCTTTATCATGCTAGGATTAGCAGGAAAAAGCAAAAAATTTCAGAATTGCACCTTGCAATGTGGAGATATTACTGTTTGTGCATTTACAATATTCATTGATTTTTGTCATTGAAAAACATGTTTTTCATATACCAGAAATGTTTGAAGCTACTGACTGAATGAAAGGAGCTGGCATCTCACTCTCTTTGAATCTTCTTTATCCTGCTAGGATTAGCAGGAAAAAGCAAAAAATTTCAGAATTGCACCTTGCAATGTGGAGATATTACTGTTTGTGCATTTACAATATTCATTGATTTTTGCCATTGAAAAACGTCCAGAAATGTTTGAAGCTACTGACTGAATGAAAGGAGCTGGCATCTCACTCTCTTTGAATCTTCTTTATCCTGCTAGGATTAGCAGGAAAAAGCAAAAAATTTCAGAATTGCACCTTGCAATGTGGAGATATTACTGTTTGGGCATTTACAATATTCATTGATTTTTGCCATTGAAAAACATGTTTTTCATATACCAGAAATGTTTGAAGCTACTGACTGAATGAAAGGAGCTGGCATCTCACTCTCTTTGAATCTTCTTTATCATGCTAGGATTAGCAGGAAAAAGCAAAAAATTTCAGAATTGCACCTTGCAATGTGGAGATATTACTGTTTGTGCATTTACAATATTCATTGATTTTTGCCATTGAAAAACATGTTTTTCATATACCAGAAATGTTTGAAGCTACTGACTGAATGAAAGGAGCTGGCATCTCACTCTCTTTGAATCTTCGTTATCCTGCTAGGATTAGCAGGAAAAAGCAAAAAATTTCAGAATTGCACCTTGCAATGTGGAGATATTACTGTTTGTGCATTTACAATATTCATTGATTTTTGCCATTGAAAAACGTCCAGAAATGTTTGAAGCTACTGACTGAATGAAAGGAGCTGGCATCTCACTCTCTTTGAATCTTCTTTATCATGCTAGGATTAGCAGGAAAAAGCAAAAAATTTCAGAATTGCACCTTGCAATGTGGAGATATTACTGTTTGTGCATTTACAATATTCATTGATTTTTGCCATTGAAAAACGTCCAGAAATGTTTGAAGCTACTGACTGAATGAAAGGAGCTGGCATCTCACTCTCTTTGAATCTTCTTTATCATGCTAGGATTAGCAGGAAAAAGCAAAAAATTTCAGAATTGCACCTTGCAATGTGGAGATATTACTGTTTGTGCATTTACAATATTCATTGATTTTTGCCATTGAAAAACATGTTTTTCATATACCAGAAATGTTTGAAGCTACTGACTGAATGAAAGGAGCTGGCATCTCACTCTCTTTGAATCTTCTTTATCCTGCTAGGATTAGCAGGAAAAAGCAAAAAATTTCAGAATTGCACCTTGCAATGTGGAGATATTACTGTTTGTGCATTTACAATATTCATTGATTTTTGCCATTGAAAAACGTCCAGAAATGTTTGAAGCTACTGACTGAATGAAAGGAGCTGGCATCTCACTCTCTTTGAATCTTCTTTATCATGCTAGGATTAGCAGGAAAAAGCAAAAAATTTCAGAATTGCACCTTGCAATGTGGAGATATTACTGTTTGTGCATTTACAATATTCATTGATTTTTGCCATTGAAAAACGTCCAGAAATGTTTGAAGCTACTGACTGAATGAAAGGAGCTGGCATCTCACTCTCTTTGAATCTTCTTTATCATGCTAGGATTAGCAGGAAAAAGCAAAAAATTTCAGAATTGCACCTTGCAATGTGGAGATATTACTGTTTGTGCATTTACAATATTCATTGATTTTTGCCATTGAAAAACATCATGTTATTCATATACCAGAAATGTTTGAAGCTACTGACTGAATGAAAGGAGCTGGCATCTCACTCTCTTTGAATCTTCTTTATCATGCTAGGATTAACAGGAAAAAGCAAAAAATTTCAGAATTGCACCTTGCAATGTGGAGATATTACTGTTTGTGCATTTACAATATTCATTGATTTTTGCCATTGAAAAACGTCCAGAAATGTTTGAAGCTACTGACTGAATGAAAGGAGCTGGCATCTCACTCTCTTTGAATCTTCTTTATCATGCTAGGATTAGCAGGAAAAAGCAAAAAATTTCAGAATTGCACCTTGCAATGTGGAAATATTACTGTTTGTGCATTTACAATATTCATTGATTTTTGCCATTGAAAAACATGTTTTTCATATACCAGAAATGTTTGAAGCTACTGACTGAATGAAAGGAGCTGGCATCTCACTCTCTTTGAATCTTCTTTATCATGCTAGGATTAGCAGGAAAAAGCAAAAAATTTCAGAATTGCACCTTGCAATGTGGAGATATTACTGTTTGTGCATTTACAATATTCATTGATTTTTGCCATTGAAAAACGTTTTTCATATACCAGAAATGTTTGAAGCTACTGACTGAATGAAAGGAGCTGGCATCTCACTCTCTTTGAATCTTCTTTATCATGCTAGGATTAGCAGGAAAAAGCAAAAAATTTCAGAATTGCACCTTGCAATGTGGAGATATTACTGTTTGTGCATTTACAATATTCATTGATTTTTGCCATTGAAAAACATGTTTTTCATATACCAGAAATGTTTGAAGCTACTGACTGAATGAAAGGAGCTGGCATCTCACTCTCTTTGAATCTTCTTTATCATGCTAGGATTAGCAGGAAAAAGCAAAAAATTTCAGAATTGCACCTTGCAATGTGGAGATATTACTGTTTGTGCATTTACAATATTCATTGATTTTTGCCATTGAAAAACATGTTTTTCATATACCAGAAATGTTTGAAGCTACTGACTGAATGAAAGGAGCTGGCATCTCACTCTCTTTGAATCTTCTTTATCCTGCTAGGATTAGCAGGAAAAAGCAAAAAATTTCAGAATTGCACCTTGCAATGTGGAGATATTACTGTTTGTGCATTTACAATATTCATTGATTTTTGCCATTGAAAAACGTCCAGAAATGTTTGAAGCTACTGACTGAATGAAAGGAGCTGGCATCTCACTCTCTTTGAATCTTCTTTATCATGCTAGGATTAGCAGGAAAAAGCAAAAAATTTCAGAATTGCACCTTGCAATGTGGAGATATTACTGTTTGTGCATTTACAATATTCATTGATTTTTGCCATTGAAAAACATGTTTTTCATATACCAGAAATGTTTGAAGCTACTGACTGAATGAAAGGAGCTGGCATCTCACTCTCTTTGAATATTCTTTATCATGCTAGGATTAGCAGGAAAAAGCAAAAAATTTCAGAATTGCACCTTGCAATGTGGAGATATTACTGTTTGTGCATTTACAATATTCATTGATTTTTGCCATTGAAAAACATGTTTTTCATATACCAGAAATGTTTGAAGCTACTGACTGAATGAAAGGAGCTGGCATCTCACTCTCTTTGAATCTTCTTTATCCTGCTAGGATTAGCAGGAAAAAGCAAAAAATTTCAGAATTGAACCTTGCAATGTGGAGATATTACTGTTTGTGCATTTACAATATTCATTGATTTTTGCCATTGAAAAACGTCCAGAAATGTTTGAAGCTACTGACTGAATGAAAGGAGCTGGCATCTCACTCTCTTTGAATCTTCGTTATCATGCTAGGATTAGCAGGAAAAAGCAAAAAATTTCAGAATTGCACCTTGCAATGTGGAGATATTACTGTTTGTGCATTTACAATATTCATTGATTTTTGCCATTGAAAAACGTCCAGAAATGTTTGAAGCTACTGACTGAATGAAAGGAGCTGGCATCTCACTCTCTTTGAATCTTCTTTATCATGCTAGGATTAGCAGGAAAAAGCAAAAAATTTCAGAATTGCACCTTGCAATGTGGAGATATTACTGTTTGTGCATTTACAATATTCATTGATTTTTGCCATTGAAAAACATGTTTTTCATATACCAGAAATGTTTGAAGCTACTGACTGAATGAAAGGAGCTGGCATCTCACTCTCTTTGAATCTTCTTTATCATGCTAGGATTAGCAGGAAAAAGCAAAAAATTTCAGAATTGCACCTTGCAATGTGGAGATATTACTGTTTGTGCATTTACAATATTCATTGATTTTTGTCATTGAAAAACATGTTTTTCATATACCAGAAATGTTTGAAGCTACTGACTGAATGAAAGGAGCTGGCACCTCACTCTCTTTGAATCTTCTTTATCCTGCTAGGATTAGCAGGAAAAAGCAAAAAATTTCAGAATTGCACCTTGCAATGTGGAGATATTACTGTTTGTGCATTTACAATATTCATTGATTTTTGCCATTGAAAAACGTCCAGAAATGTTTGAAGCTACTGACTGAATGAAAGGAGCTGGCATCTCACTCTCTTTGAATCTTCTTTATCCTGCTAGGATTAGCAGGAAAAAGCAAAAAATTTCAGAATTGCACCTTGCAATGTGGAGATATTACTGTTTGGGCATTTACAATATTCATTGATTTTTGCCATTGAAAAACATGTTTTTCATATACCAGAAATGTTTGAAGCTACTGACTGAATGAAAGGAGCTGGCATCTCACTCTCTTTGAATCTTCTTTATCATGCTAGGATTAGCAGGAAAAAGCAAAAAATTTCAGAATTGCACCTTGCAATGTGGAGATATTACTGTTTGTGCATTTACAATATTCATTGATTTTTGCCATTGAAAAACATGTTTTTCATATACCAGAAATGTTTGAAGCTACTGACTGAATGAAAGGAGCTGGCATCTCACTCTCTTTGAATCTTCTTTATCCTGCTAGGATTAGCAGGAAAAAGCAAAAAATTTCAGAATTGCACCTTGCAATGTGGAGATATTACTGTTTGTGCATTTACAATATTCATTGATTTTTGCCATTGAAAAACGTCCAGAAATGTTTGAAGCTACTGACTGAATGAAAGGAGCTGGCATCTCACTCTCTTTGAATCTTCTTTATCATGCTAGGATTAGCAGGAAAAAGCAAAAAATTTCAGAATTGCACCTTGCAATGTGGAGATATTACTGTTTGTGCATTTACAATATTCATTGATTTTTGCCATTGAAAAACGTCCAGAAATGTTTGAAGCTACTGACTGAATGAAAGGAGCTGGCATCTCACTCTCTTTGAATCTTCTTTATCATGCTAGGATTAGCAGGAAAAAGCAAAAAATTTCAGAATTGCACCTTGCAATGTGGAGATATTACTGTTTGTGCATTTACAATATTCATTGATTTTTGCCATTGAAAAACATCATGTTATTCATATACCAGAAATGTTTGAAGCTACTGACTGAATGAAAGGAGCTGGCATCTCACTCTCTTTGAATCTTCTTTATCATGCTAGGATTAACAGGAAAAAGCAAAAAATTTCAGAATTGCACCTTGCAATGTGGAGATATTACTGTTTGTGCATTTACAATATTCATTGATTTTTGCCATTGAAAAACGTCCAGAAATGTTTGAAGCTACTGACTGAATGAAAGGAGCTGGCATCTCACTCTCTTTGAATCTTCTTTATCATGCTAGGATTAGCAGGAAAAAGCAAAAAATTTCAGAATTGCACCTTGCAATGTGGAAATATTACTGTTTGTGCATTTACAATATTCATTGATTTTTGCCATTGAAAAACATGTTTTTCATATACCAGAAATGTTTGAAGCTACTGACTGAATGAAAGGAGCTGGCATCTCACTCTCTTTGAATCTTCTTTATCATGCTAGGATTAGCAGGAAAAAGCAAAAAATTTCAGAATTGCACCTTGCAATGTGGAGATATTACTGTTTGTGCATTTACAATATTCATTGATTTTTGCCATTGAAAAACGTTTTTCATATACCAGAAATGTTTGAAGCTACTGACTGAATGAAAGGAGCTGGCATCTCACTCTCTTTGAATCTTCTTTATCATGCTAGGATTAGCAGGAAAAAGCAAAAAATTTCAGAATTGCACCTTGCAATGTGGAGATATTACTGTTTGTGCATTTACAATATTCATTGATTTTTGCCATTGAAAAACATGTTTTTCATATACCAGAAATGTTTGAAGCTACTGACTGAATGAAAGGAGCTGGCATCTCACTCTCTTTGAATCTTCTTTATCATGCTAGGATTAGCAGGAAAAAGCAAAAAATTTCAGAATTGCACCTTGCAATGTGGAGATATTACTGTTTGTGCATTTACAATATTCATTGATTTTTGCCATTGAAAAACATGTTTTTCATATACCAGAAATGTTTGAAGCTACTGACTGAATGAAAGGAGCTGGCATCTCACTCTCTTTGAATCTTCTTTATCCTGCTAGGATTAGCAGGAAAAAGCAAAAAATTTCAGAATTGCACCTTGCAATGTGGAGATATTACTGTTTGTGCATTTACAATATTCATTGATTTTTGCCATTGAAAAACGTCCAGAAATGTTTGAAGCTACTGACTGAATGAAAGGAGCTGGCATCTCACTCTCTTTGAATCTTCTTTATCATGCTAGGATTAGCAGGAAAAAGCAAAAAATTTCAGAATTGCACCTTGCAATGTGGAGATATTACTGTTTGTGCATTTACAATATTCATTGATTTTTGCCATTGAAAAACATGTTTTTCATATACCAGAAATGTTTGAAGCTACTGACTGAATGAAAGGAGCTGGCATCTCACTCTCTTTGAATATTCTTTATCATGCTAGGATTAGCAGGAAAAAGCAAAAAATTTCAGAATTGCACCTTGCAATGTGGAGATATTACTGTTTGTGCATTTACAATATTCATTGATTTTTGCCATTGAAAAACATGTTTTTCATATACCAGAAATGTTTGAAGCTACTGACTGAATGAAAGGAGCTGGCATCTCACTCTCTTTGAATCTTCTTTATCCTGCTAGGATTAGCAGGAAAAAGCAAAAAATTTCAGAATTGCACCTTGCAATGTGGAGATATTACTGTTTGTGCATTTACAATATTCATTGATTTTTGCCATTGAAAAACGTTTTTCATATACCAGAAATGTTTGAAGCTACTGACTGAATGAAAGGAGCTGGCATCTCACTCTCTTTGAATCTTCTTTATCATGCTAGGATTAGCAGGAAAAAGCAAAAAATTTCAGAATTGCACCTTGCAATGTGGAGATATTACTGTTTGTGCATTTACAATATTCATTGATTTTTGCCATTGAAAAACATGTTTTTCATATACCAGAAATGTTTGAAGCTACTGACTGAATGAAAGGAGCTGGCATCTCACTCTCTTTGAATCTTCTTTATCATGCTAGGATTAGCAGGAAAAAGCAAAAAATTTCAGAATTGCACCTTGCAATGTGGAGATATTACTGTTTGTGCATTTACAATATTCATTGATTTTTGCCATTGAAAAACATGTTTTTCATATACCAGAAATGTTTGAAGCTACTGACTGAATGAAAGGAGCTGGCATCTCACTCTCTTTGAATCTTCTTTATCCTGCTAGGATTAGCAGGAAAAAGCAAAAAATTTCAGAATTGCACCTTGCAATGTGGAGATATTACTGTTTGTGCATTTACAATATTCATTGATTTTTGCCATTGAAAAACGTCCAGAAATGTTTGAAGCTACTGACTGAATGAAAGGAGCTGGCATCTCACTCTCTTTGAATCTTCTTTATCATGCTAGGATTAGCAGGAAAAAGCAAAAAATTTCAGAATTGCACCTTGCAATGTGGAGATATTACTGTTTGTGCATTTACAATATTCATTGATTTTTGCCATTGAAAAACATGTTTTTCATATACCAGAAATGTTTGAAGCTACTGACTGAATGAAAGGAGCTGGCATCTCACTCTCTTTGAATCTTCTTTATCATGCTAGGATTAGCAGGAAAAAGCAAAAAATTTCAGAATTGCACCTTGCAATGTGGAGATATTACTGTTTGTGCATTTACAATATTCATTGATTTTTGCCATTGAAAAACATGTTTTTCATATACCAGAAATGTTTGAAGCTACTGACTGAATGAAAGGAGCTGGCATCTCACTCTCTTTGAATCTTCTTTATCATGCTAGGATTAGCAGGAAAAAGCAAAAAATTTCAGAATTGCACCTTGCAATGTGGAGATATTACTGTTTGTGCATTTACAATATTCATTGATTTTTGTCATTGAAAAACATGTTTTTCATATACCAGAAATGTTTGAAGCTACTGACTGAATGAAAGGAGCTGGCATCTCACTCTCTTTGAATCTTCTTTATCCTGCTAGGATTAGCAGGAAAAAGCAAAAAATTTCAGAATTGCACCTTGCAATGTGGAGATATTACTGTTTGTGCATTTACAATATTCATTGATTTTTGCCATTGAAAAACGTCCAGAAATGTTTGAAGCTACTGACTGAATGAAAGGAGCTGGCATCTCACTCTCTTTGAATCTTCTTTATCCTGCTAGGATTAGCAGGAAAAAGCAAAAAATTTCAGAATTGCACCTTGCAATGTGGAGATATTACTGTTTGGGCATTTACAATATTCATTGATTTTTGCCATTGAAAAACATGTTTTTCATATACCAGAAATGTTTGAAGCTACTGACTGAATGAAAGGAGCTGGCATCTCACTCTCTTTGAATCTTCTTTATCATGCTAGGATTAGCAGGAAAAAGCAAAAAATTTCAGAATTGCACCTTGCAATGTGGAGATATTACTGTTTGTGCATTTACAATATTCATTGATTTTTGCCATTGAAAAACATGTTTTTCATATACCAGAAATGTTTGAAGCTACTGACTGAATGAAAGGAGCTGGCATCTCACTCTCTTTGAATCTTCTTTATCCTGCTAGGATTAGCAGGAAAAAGCAAAAAATTTCAGAATTGCACCTTGCAATGTGGAGATATTACTGTTTGTGCATTTACAATATTCATTGATTTTTGCCATTGAAAAACGTCCAGAAATGTTTGAAGCTACTGACTGAATGAAAGGAGCTGGCATCTCACTCTCTTTGAATCTTCTTTATCATGCTAGGATTAGCAGGAAAAAGCAAAAAATTTCAGAATTGCACCTTGCAATGTGGAGATATTACTGTTTGTGCATTTACAATATTCATTGATTTTTGCCATTGAAAAACATGTTTTTCATATACCAGAAATGTTTGAAGCTACTGACTGAATGAAAGGAGCTGGCATCTCACTCTCTTTGAATCTTCTTTATCATGCTAGGATTAGCAGGAAAAAGCAAAAAATTTCAGAATTGCACCTTGCAATGTGGAGATATTACTGTTTGTGCATTTACAATATTCATTGATTTTTGCCATTGAAAAACGTTTTTCATATACCAGAAATGTTTGAAGCTACTGACTGAATGAAAGGAGCTGGCATCTCACTCTCTTTGAATCTTCTTTATCATGCTAGGATTAGCAGGAAAAAGCAAAAAATTTCAGAATTGCACCTTGCAATGTGGAGATATTACTGTTTGTGCATTTACAATATTCATTGATTTTTGCCATTGAAAAACATCATGTTATTCATATACCAGAAATGTTTGAAGCTACTGACTGAATGAAAGGAGCTGGCATCTCACTCTCTTTGAATCTTCTTTATCATGCTAGGATTAACAGGAAAAAGCAAAAAATTTCAGAATTGCACCTTGCAATGTGGAGATATTACTGTTTGTGCATTTACAATATTCATTGATTTTTGCCATTGAAAAACGTCCAGAAATGTTTGAAGCTACTGACTGAATGAAAGGAGCTGGCATCTCACTCTCTTTGAATCTTCTTTATCATGCTAGGATTAGCAGGAAAAAGCAAAAAATTTCAGAATTGCACCTTGCAATGTGGAAATATTACTGTTTGTGCATTTACAATATTCATTGATTTTTGCCATTGAAAAACATGTTTTTCATATACCAGAAATGTTTGAAGCTACTGACTGAATGAAAGGAGCTGGCATCTCACTCTCTTTGAATCTTCTTTATCATGCTAGGATTAGCAGGAAAAAGCAAAAAATTTCAGAATTGCACCTTGCAATGTGGAGATATTACTGTTTGTGCATTTACAATATTCATTGATTTTTGCCATTGAAAAACGTTTTTCATATACCAGAAATGTTTGAAGCTACTGACTGAATGAAAGGAGCTGGCATCTCACTCTCTTTGAATCTTCTTTATCATGCTAGGATTAGCAGGAAAAAGCAAAAAATTTCAGAATTGCACCTTGCAATGTGGAGATATTACTGTTTGTGCATTTACAATATTCATTGATTTTTGCCATTGAAAAACATGTTTTTCATATACCAGAAATGTTTGAAGCTACTGACTGAATGAAAGGAGCTGGCATCTCACTCTCTTTGAATCTTCTTTATCATGCTAGGATTAGCAGGAAAAAGCAAAAAATTTCAGAATTGCACCTTGCAATGTGGAGATATTACTGTTTGTGCATTTACAATATTCATTGATTTTTGCCATTGAAAAACATGTTTTTCATATACCAGAAATGTTTGAAGCTACTGACTGAATGAAAGGAGCTGGCATCTCACTCTCTTTGAATCTTCTTTATCCTGCTAGGATTAGCAGGAAAAAGCAAAAAATTTCAGAATTGCACCTTGCAATGTGGAGATATTACTGTTTGTGCATTTACAATATTCATTGATTTTTGCCATTGAAAAACGTCCAGAAATGTTTGAAGCTACTGACTGAATGAAAGGAGCTGGCATCTCACTCTCTTTGAATCTTCTTTATCATGCTAGGATTAGCAGGAAAAAGCAAAAAATTTCAGAATTGCACCTTGCAATGTGGAGATATTACTGTTTGTGCATTTACAATATTCATTGATTTTTGCCATTGAAAAACATGTTTTTCATATACCAGAAATGTTTGAAGCTACTGACTGAATGAAAGGAGCTGGCATCTCACTCTCTTTGAATCTTCTTTATCATGCTAGGATTAGCAGTAAAAAGCAAAAAATTTCAGAATTGCACCTTGCAATGTGGAGATATTACTGTTTGTGCATTTACAATGTTCATTGATTTTTGCCATTGAAAAACGTCCAGAAATGTTTGAAGCTACTGACTGAATTAAAGGAGCTGGCATCTCACTCTCTTTGAATCTTCTTTATCATGCTAGGATTAACAGGAAAAAGCAAAAAATTTCAGAATTGCACCTTGCAATGTGGAGATATTACTGTTTGTGCATTTACAATATTCATTGATTTTTGCCATTGAAAAACGTTTTTCATATACCAGAAATGTTTGAAGCTACTGACTGAATGAAAGGAGCTGGCATCTCACTCTCTTTGAATCTTCTTTATCATGCTAGGATTAGCAGGAAAAAGCAAAAAATTTCAGAATTGCACCTTGCAATGTGGAGATATTACTGTTTGTGCATTTACAATATTCATTGATTTTTGCCATTGAAAAACATGTTTTTCATATACCAGAAATGTTTGAAGCTACTGACTGAATGAAAGGAGCTGGCATCTCACTCTCTTTGAATCTTCTTTATCATGCTAGGATTAGCAGGAAAAAGCAAAAAATTTCAGAATTGCACCTTGCAATGTGGAGATATTACTGTTTGTGCATTTACAATATTCATTGATTTTTGCCATTGAAAAACATGTTTTTCATATACCAGAAATGTTTGAAGCTACTGACTGAATGAAAGGAGCTGGCATCTTACTCTCTTTGAATCTTCTTTATCCTGCTAGGATTAGCAGGAAAAAGCAAAAAATTTCAGAATTGCACCTTGCAATGTGGAGATATTACTGTTTGTGCATTTACAATATTCATTGATTTTTGCCATTGAAAAACGTCCAGAAATGTTTGAAGCTACTGACTGAATGAAAGGAGCTGGCATCTCACTCTCTTTGAATCTTCTTTATCCTGCTAGGATTAGCAGGAAAAAGCAAAAAATTTCAGAATTGCACCTTGCAATGTGGAGATATTACTGTTTGTGCATTTACAATATTCATTGATTTTTGCCATTGAAAAACGTCCAGAAATGTTTGAAGCTACTGACTGAATGAAAGGAGCTGGCATCTCACTCTCTTTGAATCTTCTTTATCATGCTAGGATTAGCAGGAAAAAGCAAAAAATTTCAGAATTGCACCTTGCAATGTGGAGATATTACTGTTTGTGCATTTACAATATTCATTGATTTTTGCCATTGAAAAACATGTTTTTCATATACCAGAAATGTTTGAAGCTACTGACTGAATGAAAGGAGCTGGCATCTCTCTCTCTTTGAATCTTCTTTATCATGCTAGGATTAGCAGGAAAAAGCAAAAAATTTCAGAATTGCACCTTGCAATGTGGAGATATTACTGTTTGTGCATTTACAATATTCATTGATTTTTGCCATTGAAAAACATGTTTTTCATATACCAGAAATGTTTGAAGCTACTGACTGAATGAAAGGAGCTGGCATCTCACTCTCTTTGAATCTTCTTTATCCTGCTAGGATTAGCAGGAAAAAGCAAAAAATTTCAGAATTGCACCTTGCAATGTGGAGATATTACTGTTTGTGCATTTACAATATTCATTGATTTTTGCCATTGAAAAACGTCCAGAAATGTTTGAAGCTACTGACTGAATGAAAGGAGCTGGCATCTCACTCTCTTTGAATCTTCTTTATCATGCTAGGATTAGCAGGAAAAAGCAAAAAATTTCAGAATTGCACTTTGCAATGTGGAGATAATACTCTTTGTGCATTTACAATATTCATTGATTTTTGCCATTGAAAAACGTCCAGAAATGTTTGAAGCTACTGACTGAATGAAAGGAGCTGGCATCTCACTCTCTTTGAATCTTCTTTATCATGCTAGGATTAGCAGGAAAAAGCAAAAAATTTCAGAATTGCACCTTGCAATGTGGAGATATTACTGTTTGTGCATTTACAATATTCATTGATTTTTGCCATTGAAAAACATCATGTTATTCATATACCAGAAATGTTTGAAGCTACTGACTGAATGAAAGGAGCTGGCATCTCACTCTCTTTGAATCTTCTTTATCATGCTAGGATTAACAGGAAAAAGCAAAAAATTTCAGAATTGCACCTTGCAATGTGGAGATATTACTGTTTGTGCATTTACAATATTCATTGATTTTTGCCATTGAAAAACGTCCAGAAATGTTTGAAGCTACTGACTGAATGAAAGGAGCTGGCATCTCACTCTCTTTGAATCTTCTTTATCATGCTAGGATTAGCAGGAAAAAGCAAAAAATTTCAGAATTGCACCTTGCAATGTGGAAATATTACTGTTTGTGCATTTACAATATTCATTGATTTTTGCCATTGAAAAACATGTTTTTCATATACCAGAAATGTTTGAAGCTACTGACTGAATGAAAGGAGCTGGCATCTCACTCTCTTTGAATCTTCTTTATCATGCTAGGATTAGCAGGAAAAAGCAAAAAATTTCAGAATTGCACCTTGCAATGTGGAGATATTACTGTTTGTGCATTTACAATATTCATTGATTTTTGCCATTGAAAAACGTTTTTCATATACCAGAAATGTTTGAAGCTACTGACTGAATGAAAGGAGCTGGCATCTCACTCTCTTTGAATCTTCTTTATCATGCTAGGATTAGCAGGAAAAAGCAAAAAATTTCAGAATTGCACCTTGCAATGTGGAGATATTACTGTTTGTGCATTTACAATATTCATTGATTTTTGCCATTGAAAAACATGTTTTTCATATACCAGAAATGTTTGAAGCTACTGACTGAATGAAAGGAGCTGGCATCTCACTCTCTTTGAATCTTCTTTATCATGCTAGGATTAGCAGGAAAAAGCAAAAAATTTCAGAATTGCACCTTGCAATGTGGAGATATTACTGTTTGTGCATTTACAATATTCATTGATTTTTGCCATTGAAAAACATGTTTTTCATATACCAGAAATGTTTGAAGCTACTGACTGAATGAAAGGAGCTGGCATCTCACTCTCTTTGAATCTTCTTTATCCTGCTAGGATTAGCAGGAAAAAGCAAAAAATTTCAGAATTGCACCTTGCAATGTGGAGATATTACTGTTTGTGCATTTACAATATTCATTGATTTTTGCCATTGAAAAACGTCCAGAAATGTTTGAAGCTACTGACTGAATGAAAGGAGCTGGCATCTCACTCTCTTTGAATCTTCTTTATCATGCTAGGATTAGCAGGAAAAAGCAAAAAATTTCAGAATTGCACCTTGCAATGTGGAGATATTACTGTTTGTGCATTTACAATATTCATTGATTTTTGCCATTGAAAAACATGTTTTTCATATACCAGAAATGTTTGAAGCTACTGACTGAATGAAAGGAGCTGGCATCTCACTCTCTTTGAATATTCTTTATCATGCTAGGATTAGCAGGAAAAAGCAAAAAATTTCAGAATTGCACCTTGCAATGTGGAGATATTACTGTTTGTGCATTTACAATATTCATTGATTTTTGCCATTGAAAAACATGTTTTTCATATACCAGAAATGTTTGAAGCTACTGACTGAATGAAAGGAGCTGGCATCTCACTCTCTTTGAATCTTCTTTATCATGCTAGGATTAGCAGTAAAAAGCAAAAAATTTCAGAATTGCACCTTGCAATGTGGAGATATTACTGTTTGTGCATTTACAATGTTCATTGATTTTTGCCATTGAAAAACGTCCAGAAATGTTTGAAGCTACTGACTGAATTAAAGGAGCTGGCATCTCACTCTCTTTGAATCTTCTTTATCATGCTAGGATTAACAGGAAAAAGCAAAAAATTTCAGAATTGCACCTTGCAATGTGGAGATATTACTGTTTGTGCATTTACAATATTCATTGATTTTTGCCATTGAAAAACGTTTTTCATATACCAGAAATGTTTGAAGCTACTGACTGAATGAAAGGAGCTGGCATCTCACTCTCTTTGAATCTTCTTTATCATGCTAGGATTAGCAGGAAAAAGCAAAAAATTTCAGAATTGCACCTTGCAATGTGGAGATATTACTGTTTGTGCATTTACAATATTCATTGATTTTTGCCATTGAAAAACATGTTTTTCATATACCAGAAATGTTTGAAGCTACTGACTGAATGAAAGGAGCTGGCATCTCACTCTCTTTGAATCTTCTTTATCATGCTAGGATTAGCAGGAAAAAGCAAAAAATTTCAGAATTGCACCTTGCAATGTGGAGATATTACTGTTTGTGCATTTACAATATTCATTGATTTTTGCCATTGAAAAACATGTTTTTCATATACCAGAAATGTTTGAAGCTACTGACTGAATGAAAGGAGCTGGCATCTTACTCTCTTTGAATCTTCTTTATCCTGCTAGGATTAGCAGGAAAAAGCAAAAAATTTCAGAATTGCACCTTGCAATGTGGAGATATTACTGTTTGTGCATTTACAATATTCATTGATTTTTGCCATTGAAAAACGTCCAGAAATGTTTGAAGCTACTGACTGAATGAAAGGAGCTGGCATCTCACTCTCTTTGAATCTTCTTTATCCTGCTAGGATTAGCAGGAAAAAGCAAAAAATTTCAGAATTGCACCTTGCAATGTGGAGATATTACTGTTTGTGCATTTACAATATTCATTGATTTTTGCCATTGAAAAACGTCCAGAAATGTTTGAAGCTACTGACTGAATGAAAGGAGCTGGCATCTCACTCTCTTTGAATCTTCTTTATCATGCTAGGATTAGCAGGAAAAAGCAAAAAATTTCAGAATTGCACCTTGCAATGTGGAGATATTACTGTTTGTGCATTTACAATATTCATTGATTTTTGCCATTGAAAAACATGTTTTTCATATACCAGAAATGTTTGAAGCTACTGACTGAATGAAAGGAGCTGGCATCTCTCTCTCTTTGAATCTTCTTTATCATGCTAGGATTAGCAGGAAAAAGCAAAAAATTTCAGAATTGCACCTTGCAATGTGGAGATATTACTGTTTGTGCATTTACAATATTCATTGATTTTTGCCATTGAAAAACATGTTTTTCATATACCAGAAATGTTTGAAGCTACTGACTGAATGAAAGGAGCTGGCATCTCACTCTCTTTGAATCTTCTTTATCCTGCTAGGATTAGCAGGAAAAAGCAAAAAATTTCAGAATTGCACCTTGCAATGTGGAGATATTACTGTTTGTGCATTTACAATATTCATTGATTTTTGCCATTGAAAAACGTCCAGAAATGTTTGAAGCTACTGACTGAATGAAAGGAGCTGGCATCTCACTCTCTTTGAATCTTCTTTATCATGCTAGGATTAGCAGGAAAAAGCAAAAAATTTCAGAATTGCACTTTGCAATGTGGAGATATTACTCTTTGTGCATTTACAATATTCATTGATTTTTGCCATTGAAAAACGTCCAGAAATGTTTGAAGCTACTGACTGAATGAAAGGAGCTGGCATCTCACTCTCTTTGAATCTTCTTTATCATGCTAGGATTAGCAGGAAAAAGCAAAAAATTTCAGAATTGCACCTTGCAATGTGGAGATATTACTGTTTGTGCATTTACAATATTCATTGATTTTTGCCATTGAAAAACATCATGTTATTCATATACCAGAAATGTTTGAAGCTACTGACTGAATGAAAGGAGCTGGCATCTCACTCTCTTTGAATCTTCTTTATCATGCTAGGATTAACAGGAAAAAGCAAAAAATTTCAGAATTGCACCTTGCAATGTGGAGATATTACTGTTTGTGCATTTACAATATTCATTGATTTTTGCCATTGAAAAACGTCCAGAAATGTTTGAAGCTACTGACTGAATGAAAGGAGCTGGCATCTCACTCTCTTTGAATCTTCTTTATCATGCTAGGATTAGCAGGAAAAAGCAAAAAATTTCAGAATTGCACCTTGCAATGTGGAAATATTACTGTTTGTGCATTTACAATATTCATTGATTTTTGCCATTGAAAAACATGTTTTTCATATACCAGAAATGTTTGAAGCTACTGACTGAATGAAAGGAGCTGGCATCTCACTCTCTTTGAATCTTCTTTATCATGCTAGGATTAGCAGGAAAAAGCAAAAAATTTCAGAATTGCACCTTGCAATGTGGAGATATTACTGTTTGTGCATTTACAATATTCATTGATTTTTGCCATTGAAAAACGTTTTTCATATACCAGAAATGTTTGAAGCTACTGACTGAATGAAAGGAGCTGGCATCTCACTCTCTTTGAATCTTCTTTATCATGCTAGGATTAGCAGGAAAAAGCAAAAAATTTCAGAATTGCACCTTGCAATGTGGAGATATTACTGTTTGTGCATTTACAATATTCATTGATTTTTGCCATTGAAAAACATGTTTTTCATATACCAGAAATGTTTGAAGCTACTGACTGAATGAAAGGAGCTGGCATCTCACTCTCTTTGAATCTTCTTTATCATGCTAGGATTAGCAGGAAAAAGCAAAAAATTTCAGAATTGCACCTTGCAATGTGGAGATATTACTGTTTGTGCATTTACAATATTCATTGATTTTTGCCATTGAAAAACATGTTTTTCATATACCAGAAATGTTTGAAGCTACTGACTGAATGAAAGGAGCTGGCATCTCACTCTCTTTGAATCTTCTTTATCCTGCTAGGATTAGCAGGAAAAAGCAAAAAATTTCAGAATTGCACCTTGCAATGTGGAGATATTACTGTTTGTGCATTTACAATATTCATTGATTTTTGCCATTGAAAAACGTCCAGAAATGTTTGAAGCTACTGACTGAATGAAAGGAGCTGGCATCTCACTCTCTTTGAATCTTCTTTATCATGCTAGGATTAGCAGGAAAAAGCAAAAAATTTCAGAATTGCACCTTGCAATGTGGAGATATTACTGTTTGTGCATTTACAATATTCATTGATTTTTGCCATTGAAAAACATGTTTTTCATATACCAGAAATGTTTGAAGCTACTGACTGAATGAAAGGAGCTGGCATCTCACTCTCTTTGAATATTCTTTATCATGCTAGGATTAGCAGGAAAAAGCAAAAAATTTCAGAATTGCACCTTGCAATGTGGAGATATTACTGTTTGTGCATTTACAATATTCATTGATTTTTGCCATTGAAAAACATGTTTTTCATATACCAGAAATGTTTGAAGCTACTGACTGAATGAAAGGAGCTGGCATCTCACTCTCTTTGAATCTTCTTTATCCTGCTAGGATTAGCAGGAAAAAGCAAAAAATTTCAGAATTGCACCTTGCAATGTGGAGATATTACTGTTTGTGCATTTACAATATTCATTGATTTTTGCCATTGAAAAACGTTTTTCATATACCAGAAATGTTTGAAGCTACTGACTGAATGAAAGGAGCTGGCATCTCACTCTCTTTGAATCTTCTTTATCATGCTAGGATTAGCAGGAAAAAGCAAAAAATTTCAGAATTGCACCTTGCAATGTGGAGATATTACTGTTTGTGCATTTACAATATTCATTGATTTTTGCCATTGAAAAACATGTTTTTCATATACCAGAAATGTTTGAAGCTACTGACTGAATGAAAGGAGCTGGCATCTCACTCTCTTTGAATCTTCTTTATCATGCTAGGATTAGCAGGAAAAAGCAAAAAATTTCAGAATTGCACCTTGCAATGTGGAGATATTACTGTTTGTGCATTTACAATATTCATTGATTTTTGCCATTGAAAAACATGTTTTTCATATACCAGAAATGTTTGAAGCTACTGACTGAATGAAAGGAGCTGGCATCTCACTCTCTTTGAATCTTCTTTATCCTGCTAGGATTAGCAGGAAAAAGCAAAAAATTTCAGAATTGCACCTTGCAATGTGGAGATATTACTGTTTGTGCATTTACAATATTCATTGATTTTTGCCATTGAAAAACGTCCAGAAATGTTTGAAGCTACTGACTGAATGAAAGGAGCTGGCATCTCACTCTCTTTGAATCTTCTTTATAATGCTAGGATTAGCAGGAAAAAGCAAAAAATTTCAGAATTGCACCTTGCAATGTGGAGATATTACTGTTTGTGCATTTACAATATTCATTGATTTTTGCCATTGAAAAACATGTTTTTCATATACCAGAAATGTTTGAAGCTACTGACTGAATGAAAGGAGCTGGCATCTCACTCTCTTTGAATCTTCTTTATCATGCTAGGATTAGCAGGAAAAAGCAAAAAATTTCAGAATTGCACCTTGCAATGTGGAGATATTACTGTTTGTGCATTTACAATATTCATTGATTTTTGCCATTGAAAAACATGTTTTTCATATACCAGAAATGTTTGAAGCTACTGACTGAATGAAAGGAGCTGGCATCTCACTCTCTTTGAATCTTCTTTATCATGCTAGGATTAGCAGGAAAAAGCAAAAAATTTCAGAATTGCACCTTGCAATGTGGAGATATTACTGTTTGTGCATTTACAATATTCATTGATTTTTGTCATTGAAAAACATGTTTTTCATATACCAGAAATGTTTGAAGCTACTGACTGAATGAAAGGAGCTGGCATCTCACTCTCTTTGAATCTTCTTTATCCTGCTAGGATTAGCAGGAAAAAGCAAAAAATTTCAGAATTGCACCTTGCAATGTGGAGATATTACTGTTTGTGCATTTACAATATTCATTGATTTTTGCCATTGAAAAACGTCCAGAAATGTTTGAAGCTACTGACTGAATGAAAGGAGCTGGCATCTCACTCTCTTTGAATCTTCTTTATCCTGCTAGGATTAGCAGGAAAAAGCAAAAAATTTCAGAATTGCACCTTGCAATGTGGAGATATTACTGTTTGGGCATTTACAATATTCATTGATTTTTGCCATTGAAAAACATGTTTTTCATATACCAGAAATGTTTGAAGCTACTGACTGAATGAAAGGAGCTGGCATCTCACTCTCTTTGAATCTTCTTTATCATGCTAGGATTAGCAGGAAAAAGCAAAAAATTTCAGAATTGCACCTTGCAATGTGGAGATATTACTGTTTGTGCATTTACAATATTCATTGATTTTTGCCATTGAAAAACATGTTTTTCATATACCAGAAATGTTTGAAGCTACTGACTGAATGAAAGGAGCTGGCATCTCACTCTCTTTGAATCTTCTTTATCCTGCTAGGATTAGCAGGAAAAAGCAAAAAATTTCAGAATTGCACCTTGCAATGTGGAGATATTACTGTTTGTGCATTTACAATATTCATTGATTTTTGCCATTGAAAAACGTCCAGAAATGTTTGAAGCTACTGACTGAATGAAAGGAGCTGGCATCTCACTCTCTTTGAATCTTCTTTATCATGCTAGGATTAGCAGGAAAAAGCAAAAAATTTCAGAATTGCACCTTGCAATGTGGAGATATTACTGTTTGTGCATTTACAATATTCATTGATTTTTGCCATTGAAAAACATGTTTTTCATATACCAGAAATGTTTGAAGCTACTGACTGAATGAAAGGAGCTGGCATCTCACTCTCTTTGAATCTTCTTTATCATGCTAGGATTAGCAGGAAAAAGCAAAAAATTTCAGAATTGCACCTTGCAATGTGGAGATATTACTGTTTGTGCATTTACAATATTCATTGATTTTTGCCATTGAAAAACGTTTTTCATATACCAGAAATGTTTGAAGCTACTGACTGAATGAAAGGAGCTGGCATCTCACTCTCTTTGAATCTTCTTTATCCTGCTAGGATTAGCAGGAAAAAGCAAAAAATTTCAGAATTGCACCTTGCAATGTGGAGATATTACTGTTTGTGCATTTACAATATTCATTGATTTTTGCCATTGAAAAACATCATGTTATTCATATACCAGAAATGTTTGAAGCTACTGACTGAATGAAAGGAGCTGGCATCTCACTCTCTTTGAATCTTCTTTATCATGCTAGGATTAACAGGAAAAAGCAAAAAATTTCAGAATTGCACCTTGCAATGTGGAGATATTACTGTTTGTGCATTTACAATATTCATTGATTTTTGCCATTGAAAAACGTCCAGAAATGTTTGAAGCTACTGACTGAATGAAAGGAGCTGGCATCTCACTCTCTTTGAATCTTCTTTATCATGCTAGGATTAGCAGGAAAAAGCAAAAAATTTCAGAATTGCACCTTGCAATGTGGAAATATTACTGTTTGTGCATTTACAATATTCATTGATTTTTGCCATTGAAAAACATGTTTTTCATATACCAGAAATGTTTGAAGCTACTGACTGAATGAAAGGAGCTGGCATCTCACTCTCTCTGAATCTTCTTTATCATGCTAGGATTAGCAGGAAAAAGCAAAAAATTTCAGAATTGCACCTTGCAATGTGGAGATATTACTGTTTGTGCATTTACAATATTCATTGATTTTTGCCATTGAAAAACGTTTTTCATATACCAGAAATGTTTGAAGCTACTGACTGAATGAAAGGAGCTGGCATCTCACTCTCTTTGAATCTTCTTTATCATGCTAGGATTAGCAGTAAAAAGCAAAAAATTTCAGAATTGCACCTTGCAATGTGGAGATATTACTGTTTGTGCATTTACAATGTTCATTGATTTTTGCCATTGAAAAACGTCCAGAAATGTTTGAAGCTACTGACTGAATTAAAGGAGCTGGCATCTCACTCTCTTTGAATCTTCTTTATCATGCTAGGATTAACAGGAAAAAGCAAAAAATTTCAGAATTGCACCTTGCAATGTGGAGATATTACTGTTTGTGCATTTACAATATTCATTGATTTTTGCCATTGAAAAACGTTTTTCATATACCAGAAATGTTTGAAGCTACTGACTGAATGAAAGGAGCTGGCATCTCACTCTCTTTGAATCTTCTTTATCATGCTAGGATTAGCAGGAAAAAGCAAAAAATTTCAGAATTGCACCTTGCAATGTGGAGATATTACTGTTTGTGCATTTACAATATTCATTGATTTTTGCCATTGAAAAACATGTTTTTCATATACCAGAAATGTTTGAAGCTACTGACTGAATGAAAGGAGCTGGCATCTCACTCTCTTTGAATCTTCTTTATCATGCTAGGATTAGCAGGAAAAAGCAAAAAATTTCAGAATTGCACCTTGCAATGTGGAGATATTACTGTTTGTGCATTTACAATATTCATTGATTTTTGCCATTGAAAAACGTTTTTCATATACCAGAAATGTTTGAAGCTACTGACTGAATGAAAGGAGCTGGCATCTCACTCTCTTTGAATCTTCTTTATCCTGCTAGGATTAGCAGGAAAAAGCAAAAAATTTCAGAATTGCACCTTGCAATGTGGAGATATTACTGTTTGTGCATTTACAATATTCATTGATTTTTGCCATTGAAAAACATCATGTTATTCATATACCAGAAATGTTTGAAGCTACTGACTGAATGAAAGGAGCTGGCATCTCACTCTCTTTGAATCTTCTTTATCATGCTAGGATTAACAGGAAAAAGCAAAAAATTTCAGAATTGCACCTTGCAATGTGGAGATATTACTGTTTGTGCATTTACAATATTCATTGATTTTTGCCATTGAAAAACGTCCAGAAATGTTTGAAGCTACTGACTGAATGAAAGAAGCTGGCATCTCACTCTCTTTGAATCTTCTTTATCATGCTAGGATTAGCAGGAAAAAGCAAAAAATTTCAGAATTGCACCTTGCAATGTGGAAATATTACTGTTTGTGCATTTACAATATTCATTGATTTTTGCCATTGAAAAACATGTTTTTCATATACCAGAAATGTTTGAAGCTACTGACTGAATGAAAGGAGCTGGCATCTCACTCTCTCTGAATCTTCTTTATCATGCTAGGATTAGCAGGAAAAAGCAAAAAATTTCAGAATTGCACCTTGCAATGTGGAGATATTACTGTTTGTGCATTTACAATATTCATTGATTTTTGCCATTGAAAAACGTTTTTCATATACCAGAAATGTTTGAAGCTACTGACTGAATGAAAGGAGCTGGCATCTCACTCTCTTTGAATCTTCTTTATCATGCTAGGATTAGCAGGAAAAAGCAAAAAATTTCAGAATTGCACCTTGCAATGTGGAGATATTACTGTTTGTGCATTTACAATATTCATTGATTTTTGCCATTGAAAAACATGTTTTTCATATACCAGAAATGTTTGAAGCTACTGACTGAATGAAAGGAGCTGGCATCTCACTCTCTTTGAATCTTCTTTATCATGCTAGGATTAGCAGTAAAAAGCAAAAAATTTCAGAATTGCACCTTGCAATGTGGAGATATTACTGTTTGTGCATTTACAATGTTCATTGATTTTTGCCATTGAAAAACGTCCAGAAATGTTTGAAGCTACTGACTGAATTAAAGGAGCTGGCATCTCACTCTCTTTGAATCTTCTTTATCATGCTAGGATTAACAGGAAAAAGCAAAAAATTTCAGAATTGCACCTTGCAATGTGGAGATATTACTGTTTGTGCATTTACAATATTCATTGATTTTTGCCATTGAAAAACGTTTTTCATATACCAGAAATGTTTGAAGCTACTGACTGAATGAAAGGAGCTGGCATCTCACTCTCTTTGAATCTTCTTTATCATGCTAGGATTAGCAGGAAAAAGCAAAAAATTTCAGAATTGCACCTTGCAATGTGGAGATATTACTGTTTGTGCATTTACAATATTCATTGATTTTTGCCATTGAAAAACATGTTTTTCATATACCAGAAATGTTTGAAGCTACTGACTGAATGAAAGGAGCTGGCATCTCACTCTCTTTGAATCTTCTTTATCATGCTAGGATTAGCAGGAAAAAGCAAAAAATTTCAGAATTGCACCTTGCAATGTGGAGATATTACTGTTTGTGCATTTACAATATTCATTGATTTTTGCCATTGAAAAACATGTTTTTCATATACCAGAAATGTTTGAAGCTACTGACTGAATGAAAGGAGCTGGCATCTTACTCTCTTTGAATCTTCTTTATCCTGCTAGGATTAGCAGGAAAAAGCAAAAAATTTCAGAATTGCACCTTGCAATGTGGAGATATTACTGTTTGTGCATTTACAATATTCATTGATTTTTGCCATTGAAAAACGTCCAGAAATGTTTGAAGCTACTGACTGAATGAAAGGAGCTGGCATCTCACTCTCTTTGAATCTTCTTTATCCTGCTAGGATTAGCAGGAAAAAGCAAAAAATTTCAGAATTGCACCTTGCAATGTGGAGATATTACTGTTTGTGCATTTACAATATTCATTGATTTTTGCCATTGAAAAACGTCCAGAAATGTTTGAAGCTACTGACTGAATGAAAGGAGCTGGCATCTCACTCTCTTTGAATCTTCTTTATCATGCTAGGATTAGCAGGAAAAAGCAAAAAATTTCAGAATTGCACCTTGCAATGTGGAGATATTACTGTTTGTGCATTTACAATATTCATTGATTTTTGCCATTGAAAAACATGTTTTTCATATACCAGAAATGTTTGAAGCTACTGACTGAATGAAAGGAGCTGGCATCTCTCTCTCTTTGAATCTTCTTTATCATGCTAGGATTAGCAGGAAAAAGCAAAAAATTTCAGAATTGCACCTTGCAATGTGGAGATATTACTGTTTGTGCATTTACAATATTCATTGATTTTTGCCATTGAAAAACATGTTTTTCATATACCAGAAATGTTTGAAGCTACTGACTGAATGAAAGGAGCTGGCATCTCACTCTCTTTGAATCTTCTTTATCCTGCTAGGATTAGCAGGAAAAAGCAAAAAATTTCAGAATTGCACCTTGCAATGTGGAGATATTACTGTTTGTGCATTTACAATATTCATTGATTTTTGCCATTGAAAAACGTCCAGAAATGTTTGAAGCTACTGACTGAATGAAAGGAGCTGGCATCTCACTCTCTTTGAATCTTCTTTATCATGCTAGGATTAGCAGGAAAAAGCAAAAAATTTCAGAATTGCACTTTGCAATGTGGAGATATTACTCTTTGTGCATTTACAATATTCATTGATTTTTGCCATTGAAAAACATGTTTTTCATATACCAGAAATGTTTGAAGCTACTGACTGAATGAAAGGAGCTGGCATCTCACTCTCTTTGAATATTCTTTATCATGCTAGGATTAGCAGGAAAAAGCAAAAAATTTCAGAATTGCACCTTGCAATGTGGAGATATTACTGTTTGTGCATTTACAATATTCATTGATTTTTGCCATTGAAAAACATGTTTTTCATATACCAGAAATGTTTGAAGCTACTGACTGAATGAAAGGAGCTGGCATCTCACTCTCTTTGAATCTTCTTTATCCTGCTAGGATTAGCAGGAAAAAGCAAAAAATTTCAGAATTGAACCTTGCAATGTGGAGATATTACTGTTTGTGCATTTACAATATTCATTGATTTTTGCCATTGAAAAACGTCCAGAAATGTTTGAAGCTACTGACTGAATGAAAGGAGCTGGCATCTCACTCTCTTTGAATCTTCGTTATCATGCTAGGATTAGCAGGAAAAAGCAAAAAATTTCAGAATTGCACCTTGCAATGTGGAGATATTACTGTTTGTGCATTTACAATATTCATTGATTTTTGCCATTGAAAAACATGTTTTTCATATACCAGAAATGTTTGAAGCTACTGACTGAATGAAAGGAGCTGGCATCTCACTCTCTTTGAATCTTCTTTATCATGCTAGGATTAGCAGGAAAAAGCAAAAAATTTCAGAATTGCACCTTGCAATGTGGAGATATTACTGTTTGTGCATTTACAATATTCATTGATTTTTGTCATTGAAAAACATGTTTTTCATATACCAGAAATGTTTGAAGCTACTGACTGAATGAAAGGAGCTGGCATCTCACTCTCTTTGAATCTTCTTTATCCTGCTAGGATTAGCAGGAAAAAGCAAAAAATTTCAGAATTGCACCTTGCAATGTGGAGATATTACTGTTTGTGCATTTACAATATTCATTGATTTTTGCCATTGAAAAACGTCCAGAAATGTTTGAAGCTACTGACTGAATGAAAGGAGCTGGCATCTCACTCTCTTTGAATCTTCTTTATCATGCTAGGATTAGCAGGATAAAGCAAAAAATTTCAGAATTGCACCTTGCAATGTGGAGATATTACTGTTTGTGCATTTACAATATTCATTGATTTTTGCCATTGAAAAACGTCCAGAAATGTTTGAAGCTACTGACTGAATGAAAGGAGCTGGCATCTCACTCTCTTTGAATCTTCTTTATCCTGCTAGGATTAGCAGGAAAAAGCAAAAAATTTCAGAATTGCACCTTGCAATGTGGAGATATTACTGTTTGTGCATTTACAATATTCATTGATTTTTGCCATTGAAAAACGTCCAGAAATGTTTGAAGCTACTGACTGAATGAAAGGAGCTGGCATCTCACTCTCTTTGAATCTTCTTTATCATGCTAGGATTAGCAGGAAAAAGCAAAAAATTTCAGAATTGCACCTTGCAATGTGGAGATATTACTGTTTGTGCATTTACAATATTCATTGATTTTTGCCATTGAAAAACATGTTTTTCATATACCAGAAATGTTTGAAGCTACTGACTGAATGAAAGGAGCTGGCATCTCACTCTCTTTGAATCTTCTTTATCATGCTAGGATTAGCAGGAAAAAGCAAAAAATTTCAGAATTGCACCTTGCAATGTGGAGATATTACTGTTTGTGCATTTACAATATTCATTGATTTTTGCCATTGAAAAACGTTTTTCATATACCAGAAATGTTTGAAGCTACTGACTGAATGAAAGGAGCTGGCATCTCACTCTCTTTGAATCTTCTTTATCCTGCTAGGATTAGCAGGAAAAAGCAAAAAATTTCAGAATTGCACCTTGCAATGTGGAGATATTACTGTTTGTGCATTTACAATATTCATTGATTTTTGCCATTGAAAAACATCATGTTATTCATATACCAGAAATGTTTGAAGCTACTGACTGAATGAAAGGAGCTGGCATCTCACTCTCTTTGAATCTTCTTTATCATGCTAGGATTAACAGGAAAAAGCAAAAAATTTCAGAATTGCACCTTGCAATGTGGAGATATTACTGTTTGTGCATTTACAATATTCATTGATTTTTGCCATTGAAAAACGTCCAGAAATGTTTGAAGCTACTGACTGAATGAAAGGAGCTGGCATCTCACTCTCTTTGAATCTTCTTTATCATGCTAGGATTAGCAGGAAAAAGCAAAAAATTTCAGAATTGCACCTTGCAATGTGGAAATATTACTGTTTGTGCATTTACAATATTCATTGATTTTTGCCATTGAAAAACATGTTTTTCATATACCAGAAATGTTTGAAGCTACTGACTGAATGAAAGGAGCTGGCATCTCACTCTCTCTGAATCTTCTTTATCATGCTAGGATTAGCAGGAAAAAGCAAAAAATTTCAGAATTGCACCTTGCAATGTGGAGATATTACTGTTTGTGCATTTACAATATTCATTGATTTTTGCCATTGAAAAACGTTTTTCATATACCAGAAATGTTTGAAGCTACTGACTGAATGAAAGGAGCTGGCATCTCACTCTCTTTGAATCTTCTTTATCATGCTAGGATTAGCAGGAAAAAGCAAAAAATTTCAGAATTGCACCTTGCAATGTGGAGATATTACTGTTTGTGCATTTACAATATTCATTGATTTTTGCCATTGAAAAACATGTTTTTCATATACCAGAAATGTTTGAAGCTACTGACTGAATGAAAGGAGCTGGCATCTCACTCTCTTTGAATCTTCTTTATCATGCTAGGATTAGCAGTAAAAAGCAAAAAATTTCAGAATTGCACCTTGCAATGTGGAGATATTACTGTTTGTGCATTTACAATGTTCATTGATTTTTGCCATTGAAAAACGTCCAGAAATGTTTGAAGCTACTGACTGAATTAAAGGAGCTGGCATCTCACTCTCTTTGAATCTTCTTTATCATGCTAGGATTAACAGGAAAAAGCAAAAAATTTCAGAATTGCACCTTGCAATGTGGAGATATTACTGTTTGTGCATTTACAATATTCATTGATTTTTGCCATTGAAAAACGTTTTTCATATACCAGAAATGTTTGAAGCTACTGACTGAATGAAAGGAGCTGGCATCTCACTCTCTTTGAATCTTCTTTATCATGCTAGGATTAGCAGGAAAAAGCAAAAAATTTCAGAATTGCACCTTGCAATGTGGAGATATTACTGTTTGTGCATTTACAATATTCATTGATTTTTGCCATTGAAAAACATGTTTTTCATATACCAGAAATGTTTGAAGCTACTGACTGAATGAAAGGAGCTGGCATCTCACTCTCTTTGAATCTTCTTTATCATGCTAGGATTAGCAGGAAAAAGCAAAAAATTTCAGAATTGCACCTTGCAATGTGGAGATATTACTGTTTGTGCATTTACAATATTCATTGATTTTTGCCATTGAAAAACGTTTTTCATATACCAGAAATGTTTGAAGCTACTGACTGAATGAAAGGAGCTGGCATCTCACTCTCTTTGAATCTTCTTTATCCTGCTAGGATTAGCAGGAAAAAGCAAAAAATTTCAGAATTGCACCTTGCAATGTGGAGATATTACTGTTTGTGCATTTACAATATTCATTGATTTTTGCCATTGAAAAACGTCCAGAAATGTTTGAAGCTACTGACTGAATGAAAGGAGCTGGCATCTCACTCTCTTTGAATCTTCTTTATCATGCTAGGATTAGCAGGAAAAAGCAAAAAATTTCAGAATTGCACCTTGCAATGTGGAAATATTACTGTTTGTGCATTTACAATATTCATTGATTTTTGCCATTGAAAAACATGTTTTTCATATACCAGAAATGTTTGAAGCTACTGACTGAATGAAAGGAGCTGGCATCTCACTCTCTCTGAATCTTCTTTATCATGCTAGGATTAGCAGGAAAAAGCAAAAAATTTCAGAATTGCACCTTGCAATGTGGAGATATTACTGTTTGTGCATTTACAATATTCATTGATTTTTGCCATTGAAAAACGTTTTTCATATACCAGAAATGTTTGAAGCTACTGACTGAATGAAAGGAGCTGGCATCTCACTCTCTTTGAATCTTCTTTATCATGCGAGGATTAGCAGGAAAAAGCAAAAAATTTCAGAATTGCACCTTGCAATGTGGAGATATTACTGTTTGTGCATTTACAATATTCATTGATTTTTGCCATTGAAAAACATGTTTTTCATATACCAGAAATGTTTGAAGCTACTGACTGAATGAAAGGAGCTGGCATCTCACTCTCTTTGAATCTTCTTTATCATGCTAGGATTAGCAGTAAAAAGCAAAAAATTTCAGAATTGCACCTTGCAATGTGGAGATATTACTGTTTGTGCATTTACAATGTTCATTGATTTTTGCCATTGAAAAACGTCCAGAAATGTTTGAAGCTACTGACTGAATTAAAGGAGCTGGCATCTCACTCTCTTTGAATCTTCTTTATCATGCTAGGATTAACAGGAAAAAGCAAAAAATTTCAGAATTGCACCTTGCAATGTGGAGATATTACTGTTTGTGCATTTACAATATTCATTGATTTTTGCCATTGAAAAACGTTTTTCATATACCAGAAATGTTTGAAGCTACTGACTGAATGAAAGGAGCTGGCATCTCACTCTCTTTGAATCTTCTTTATCATGCTAGGATTAGCAGGAAAAAGCAAAAAATTTCAGAATTGCACCTTGCAATGTGGAGATATTACTGTTTGTGCATTTACAATATTCATTGATTTTTGCCATTGAAAAACATGTTTTTCATATACCAGAAATGTTTGAAGCTACTGACTGAATGAAAGGAGCTGGCATCTCACTCTCTTTGAATCTTCTTTATCATGCTAGGATTAGCAGGAAAAAGCAAAAAATTTCAGAATTGCACCTTGCAATGTGGAGATATTACTGTTTGTGCATTTACAATATTCATTGATTTTTGCCATTGAAAAACATGTTTTTCATATACCAGAAATGTTTGAAGCTACTGACTGAATGAAAGGAGCTGGCATCTTACTCTCTTTGAATCTTCTTTATCCTGCTAGGATTAGCAGGAAAAAGCAAAAAATTTCAGAATTGCACCTTGCAATGTGGAGATATTACTGTTTGTGCATTTACAATATTCATTGATTTTTGCCATTGAAAAACGTCCAGAAATGTTTGAAGCTACTGACTGAATGAAAGGAGCTGGCATCTCACTCTCTTTGAATCTTCTTTATCCTGCTAGGATTAGCAGGAAAAAGCAAAAAATTTCAGAATTGCACCTTGCAATGTGGAGATATTACTGTTTGTGCATTTACAATATTCATTGATTTTTGCCATTGAAAAACGTCCAGAAATGTTTGAAGCTACTGACTGAATGAAAGGAGCTGGCATCTCACTCTCTTTGAATCTTCTTTATCATGCTAGGATTAGCAGGAAAAAGCAAAAAATTTCAGAATTGCACCTTGCAATGTGGAGATATTACTGTTTGTGCATTTACAATATTCATTGATTTTTGCCATTGAAAAACATGTTTTTCATATACCAGAAATGTTTGAAGCTACTGACTGAATGAAAGGAGCTGGCATCTCACTCTCTTTGAATCTTCTTTATCATGCTAGGATTAGCAGGAAAAAGCAAAAAATTTCAGAATTGCACCTTGCAATGTGGAGATATTACTGTTTGTGCATTTACAATATTCATTGATTTTTGCCATTGAAAAACATGTTTTTCATATACCAGAAATGTTTGAAGCTACTGACTGAATGAAAGGAGCTGGCATCTCACTCTCTTTGAATCTTCTTTATCCTGCTAGGATTAGCAGGAAAAAGCAAAAAATTTCAGAATTGCACCTTGCAATGTGGAGATATTACTGTTTGTGCATTTACAATATTCATTGATTTTTGCCATTGAAAAACGTCCAGAAATGTTTGAAGCTACTGACTGAATGAAAGGAGCTGGCATCTCACTCTCTTTGAATCTTCTTTATCATGCTAGGATTAGCAGGAAAAAGCAAAAAATTTCAGAATTGCACCTTGCAATGTGGAGATATTACTGTTTGTGCATTTACAATATTCATTGATTTTTGCCATTGAAAAACATGTTTTTCATATACCAGAAATGTTTGAAGCTACTGACTGAATGAAAGGAGCTGGCATCTCACTCTCTTTGAATCTTCTTTATCATGCTAGGATTAGCAGGAAAAAGCAAAAAATTTCAGAATTGCACCTTGCAATGTGGAGATATTACTGTTTGTGCATTTACAATATTCATTGATTTTTGCCATTGAAAAACATGTTTTTCATATACCAGAAATGTTTGAAGCTACTGACTGAATGAAAGGAGCTGGCATCTCACTCTCTTTGAATCTTTATCCTGCTAGGATTAGCAGGAAAAAGCAAAAAATTTCAGAATTGCACCTTGCAATGTGGAGATATTACTGTTTGTGCATTTACAATATTCATTGATTTTTGCCATTGAAAAACGTCCAGAAATGTTTGAAGCTACTGACTGAATGAAAGGAGCTGGCATCTCACTCTCTTTGAATCTTCTTTATCATGCTAGGATTAGCAGGAAAAAGCAAAAAATTTCAGAATTGCACCTTGCAATGTGGAGATATTACTGTTTGTGCATTTACAATATTCATTGATTTTTGCCATTGAAAAACATGTTTTTCATATACCAGAAATGTTTGAAGCTACTGACTGAATGAAAGGAGCTGGCATCTCACTCTCTTTGAATCTTCTTTATCATGCTAGGATTAGCAGGAAAAAGCAAAAAATTTCAGAATTGCACCTTGCAATGTGGAGATATTACTGTTTGTGCATTTACAATATTCATTGATTTTTGCCATTGAAAAACATGTTTTTCATATACCAGAAATGTTTGAAGCTACTGACTGAATGAAAGGAGCTGGCATCTCACTCTCTTTGAATCTTCTTTATCCTGCTAGGATTAGCAGGAAAAAGCAAAAAATTTCAGAATTGCACCTTGCAATGTGGAGATATTACTGTTTGTGCATTTACAATATTCATTGATTTTTGCCATTGAAAAACGTCCAGAAATGTTTGAAGCTACTGACTGAATGAAAGGAGCTGGCATCTCACTCTCTTTGAATCTTCTTTATCATGCTAGGATTAGCAGGAAAAAGCAAAAAATTTCAGAATTGCACCTTGCAATGTGGAGATATTACTGTTTGTGCATTTACAATATTCATTGATTTTTGCCATTGAAAAACATGTTTTTCATATACCAGAAATGTTTGAAGCTACTGACTGAATGAAAGGAGCTGGCATCTCACTCTCTTTGAATCTTCTTTATCATGCTAGGATTAGCAGGAAAAAGCAAAAAATTTCAGAATTGCACCTTGCAATGTGGAGATATTACTGTTTGTGCATTTACAATATTCATTGATTTTTGCCATTGAAAAACATGTTTTTCATATACCAGAAATGTTTGAAGCTACTGACTGAATGAAAGGAGCTGGCATCTCACTCTCTTTGAATCTTCTTTATCCTGCTAGGATTAGCAGGAAAAAGCAAAAAATTTCAGAATTGCACCTTGCAATGTGGAGATATTACTGTTTGTGCATTTACAATATTCATTGATTTTTGCCATTGAAAAACGTCCAGAAATGTTTGAAGCTACTGACTGAATGAAAGGAGCTGGCATCTCACTCTCTTTGAATCTTCTTTATCATGCTAGGATTAGCAGGAAAAAGCAAAAAATTTCAGAATTGCACCTTGCAATGTGGAGATATTACTGTTTGTGCATTTACAATATTCATTGATTTTTGCCATTGAAAAACATGTTTTTCATATACCAGAAATGTTTGAAGCTACTGACTGAATGAAAGGAGCTGGCATCTCACTCTCTTTGAATCTTCTTTATCATGCTAGGATTAGCAGGAAAAAGCAAAAAATTTCAGAATTGCACCTTGCAATGTGGAGATATTACTGTTTGTGCATTTACAATATTCATTGATTTTTGCCATTGAAAAACATGTTTTTCATATACCAGAAATGTTTGAAGCTACTGACTGAATGAAAGGAGCTGGCATCTCACTCTCTTTGAATCTTTATCCTGCTAGGATTAGCAGGAAAAAGCAAAAAATTTCAGAATTGCACCTTGCAATGTGGAGATATTACTGTTTGTGCATTTACAATATTCATTGATTTTTGCCATTGAAAAACGTCCAGAAATGTTTGAAGCTACTGACTGAATGAAAGGAGCTGGCATCTCACTCTCTTTGAATCTTCTTTATCATGCTAGGATTAGCAGGAAAAAGCAAAAAATTTCAGAATTGCACCTTGCAATGTGGAGATATTACTGTTTGTGCATTTACAATATTCATTGATTTTTGCCATTGAAAAACATGTTTTTCATATACCAGAAATGTTTGAAGCTACTGACTGAATGAAAGGAGCTGGCATCTCACTCTCTTTGAATCTTCTTTATCATGCTAGGATTAGCAGGAAAAAGCAAAAAATTTCAGAATTGCACCTTGCAATGTGGAGATATTACTGTTTGTGCATTTACAATATTCATTGATTTTTGCCATTGAAAAACATGTTTTTCATATACCAGAAATGTTTGAAGCTACTGACTGAATGAAAGGAGCTGGCATCTCACTCTCTTTGAATCTTCTTTATCCTGCTAGGATTAGCAGGAAAAAGCAAAAAATTTCAGAATTGCACCTTGCAATGTGGAGATATTACTGTTTGTGCATTTACAATATTCATTGATTTTTGCCATTGAAAAACGTCCAGAAATGTTTGAAGCTACTGACTGAATGAAAGGAGCTGGCATCTCACTCTCTTTGAATCTTCTTTATCATGCTAGGATTAGCAGGAAAAAGCAAAAAATTTCAGAATTGCACCTTGCAATGTGGAGATATTACTGTTTGTGCATTTACAATATTCATTGATTTTTGCCATTGAAAAACATGTTTTTCATATACCAGAAATGTTTGAAGCTACTGACTGAATGAAAGGAGCTGGCATCTCACTCTCTTTGAATCTTCTTTATCATGCTAGGATTAGCAGGAAAAAGCAAAAAATTTCAGAATTGCACCTTGCAATGTGGAGATATTACTGTTTGTGCATTTACAATATTCATTGATTTTTGCCATTGAAAAACATGTTTTTCATATACCAGAAATGTTTGAAGCTACTGACTGAATGAAAGGAGCTGGCATCTCACTCTCTTTGAATCTTCTTTATCCTGCTAGGATTAGCAGGAAAAAGCAAAAAATTTCAGAATTGCACCTTGCAATGTGGAGATATTACTGTTTGTGCATTTACAATATTCATTGATTTTTGCCATTGAAAAACGTCCAGAAATGTTTGAAGCTACTGACTGAATGAAAGGAGCTGGCATCTCACTCTCTTTGAATCTTCTTTATCATGCTAGGATTAGCAGGAAAAAGCAAAAAATTTCAGAATTGCACCTTGCAATGTGGAGATATTACTGTTTGTGCATTTACAATATTCATTGATTTTTGCCATTGAAAAACATGTTTTTCATATACCAGAAATGTTTGAAGCTACTGACTGAATGAAAGGAGCTGGCATCTCACTCTCTTTGAATCTTCTTTATCATGCTAGGATTAGCAGGAAAAAGCAAAAAATTTCAGAATTGCACCTTGCAATGTGGAGATATTACTGTTTGTGCATTTACAATATTCATTGATTTTTGCCATTGAAAAACATGTTTTTCATATACCAGAAATGTTTGAAGCTACTGACTGAATGAAAGGAGCTGGCATCTCACTCTCTTT